>NW_022196904.1:183417979-183442265 GCF_008632895.1 Mastomys coucha | reverse complement strand
AGGAGGAGGAGGAGGAGGAGGAGGGAGGGAGGGAGCGAAGGAGGGAGGAATGGACTAGAGAATCAGAGGCTGGCCATGGCCATGTGTGGAGAAAGGGGAACAGAAGGGGAGAAAGGAGGAACAAGAGAGAAGAGCAAGAGGATAAGAGAGGCAAGAGTTTAAGAGAGATAGAAGGGGCCAAGCAGCCCCTTTTATAGTGGTCTGGGCTACCTTGATGTTGTCTAGTAAATGTGGGGTGGGGCATACTTGCCTGTAGCCAACAACACTGTGGAAGTAGAGTCCAGACAGAATAATACCAGGAGCTTGGAGCATTGCCTAGATGATTGATAGCCACAGGATTATGGAGTTGAGGGCTCGGGTGTCAGGAGCCTAATGTTGGGAGCGTAGCTCACAGTTCTGTCCCTTATAGAATTTTCTACTGGGTCTTCGGAGTAAGCCAAGTTCAACCAGAACACAGACTGCCTTTCACAGTAAAACAGATACCATGGCAACGCATGCTTATTTGCCCATAAAATCCAGCACCAGCATGCATGGATCGTGGACTTGTACATGGTCCCACAGATGCACAAGCCACATACATCCACATGGACTCTTGAGGTATCATAGACCACAGACCTCATTATGGCCTCCAGTATTAGCATGGGCCATAGACATCAACATTGTCCCGGCATAGGTCATGAACATCAAAATGATTTCCGGTGGCAGCAAGGACAAGGAACATCCATACAGTCTCCTGCTGTACTGCAGAAGATAGACTTCAGCATAGTACCTGGTGTCAGCATGGGCCAAGTGCCTCATTATGGCATCCAGTAAATGCATTGACCTCAGACATCAACATGGGCTCAGGCAATAAACCAGGCCAAAGACATCCAATGTCCTCTGGTGGTAGTATAGCCCACAGACATCAATATGGTTTCTGGTGGTAGCACAGACCATGGACATCAACTTGGCCTCTGGCAGCAAAATGGACCATACTTTCAGTCCCAACTTATTATGCATTCATTTATAGGGAGCTATACAGACTGGTTCTCGTTTTCATTTGATCACTTTTGAAATTCTATTAGATGGATAGATTTATCATCTTTATGTGACTGAAATTGGTATTATGATTATTCATACTTTATAGATAAAAATGGGATGTGGAACAGTCGGAGGGTGGACTGGGGTGAGAAATAAAATCTTGAGTGTAAAAAAATAAATAAATTTTGAAAATAAAAAAAAATGTTACTGCTGTTGCTTTTTACTTAATAAGTTATAAATTAAACTTTTATTTTATATATAAAAAATGTCAGATGTTGAGAGAGATTAACAATTCAAGGGTTCTATAGGACAAATCTAATTTCTAGTTCACAGCTAATTTTAATTCAATGATGGGTTGTAGAAAAACATGACTAAGAATAGAGAGACATCTAAATTAGATATCAACTACCCACCTATAAAACTTAAGTAGCTGTTTCCTTGACTTGAATAAACCTTTAAATATTCACAGATGATAATTAGCACATAGAATGAAGATATGTGTCACACTTTATTCTATAAGAAAATGTCATTATAAGAGAGCTCAGTGGGTATTGCATCTCAGTCTACGGATTGTTGAGATGATCTGGGCATTAGTATAATAGTATCTTCTATTCTCCAGTTGTAATTGTCATCTTGGAGGCTTAGTGCTGAATAAACTCACCAATTTTAGTTCTTTATGAGCTCTGCTTGGCTGGTTCAAGGCCCAAGCTCCTTTCCAAACTGACTGATCAAGCTGGCTTCTCTTGTCTTCTGACTGAATTACTCTGCTAGGCCTAAAACTAACTCTGGCAATCTGTTTTAAACTTCTGTCTCTTTCTTACTCTCTGGTTCATTCTGTCTTCACTAGCAACCTATCTCTGTAAAACTTTTCAGGTAAAATCTCTCTCTCTCTCTCTCTCTCTCTCTCTCTCTCTCTCTCTCTCTCTCTCTCTCTCTCCCATTCTCTTAAGTTCTCTTATTTCCTCTCTTTCCTATCTCATGGTAGTTGGGCATATCCTATCTCTGACTCATTTTAGCAAATCTTTATCTGATTCTTGAAGGAAAGAGAGGTATATTTGTTTTCTACTCAGTAGGCTGGGAAAGAATGTGACTGATAACCTGATTATCTGTGCTATTTTTAGACTCAGGCCACAGATGAATCCCACAGACTATTGTGTTTATACCAGACTCTTCCTCCCTAGACCTTTATCTTGAGCATTGTTTCTAGGTCAATAAAACTTAGAAGAGCTGTACATATAATTTGTAACTTTATGATACCTGTGAGATATCTGTATATGTATCATTGATATCCAAGTCCTTAAACTATAGCACTTATCCTTATGGAAGAGGTCACAAGTACTTTGCAAAAGAGTTTTGATATAATTATGCTTCAAACTTTACTCTGTATATAGGACTAAGATCACTGTGGTCAGAAAACTTTTTTTCAATATCGTACTGTGCTTCAATGCCTAAAAAGTAAAGTGCCTGGTATCAGACTCTAGACATTAATACCAACACTGGCTAACAAACTGTTTTCAGCTCTGTATTTCCATTTTGCTTCAAGAGGATCCTTACTCTGCAAGATGTGGTATTTGCAGGGAGTCACACACAATATCTCAGACACTGAACAACTCTGGGCCCGTATTCCTACTTGTCCAAGATAGTTAATGATCTGCCTCATTCTATACTTTTATGTCCTAATTCAGTTCAATTGTATGCACTTGGATTACATTCCTGGCATTGGAAGTCTACTAGATTTTAATCTGATTAGGTCATTTTTAACACCCAAATGCAATAAAGGAGAAAACAGTCAAGGGAGAAGAAAAATGGGTGCCATGAGATAAGTTCTCATGAATGAAACAGGGATTCAGAAAAAAGAAGGAATAAATAAAGGACATGACTATAACATTCCTGAGAACAATAGAAAAAAAACTAATTCAAATTATATTCTAAGAAATTATACTTCTAAAAAGTATCATAAATTTTAACTTTCTCCTCACTTTTATTAGCTAAGAATTATACATTTTGATTATATTTATTCCTCTCCCCAACTCATCCCAAATCTAATCCCCATTTCTCACCCACATTGTATCTTTTATTATTAACCCATCAAGTATAGTTAATGGTGCTAGACGACTGACTTGCTCTTTTAGAGGCCATCAATTGACATAGCCTCTCAGCCTTAGGCCATGGTGCTTCCACCCCGCTTCATGCTGGCATTGCTTTATCCTGAGCTTGCATAGGTCTTTTGTATGCTGTCACAAGGTCTGTGACTCCATATGTGCAACTGGTCCTCTGTGTCCAGAAAAAAATGTTTCTGAATTGCCATCTACTGCTTCTGTAATTAAAATATTTCTGCCAATGTATCAAAGTCATTTTGATTATAAGTTGGTAATGTCATATAATGATAACTATTCATTATATTCCTGTGACAATTATTTCACTTACTATATATATATATATGTCTATATATACACAGGTTGTGGGCTTATAGATTATTTCTCATATATACATATGTATACATGTATATTCTCTATATTTGTGCATATGTATTTATGTGTAGGCACAATTACTTTAGGACACATATGAACATGGACTCAAACATATTTTCCTTGTAAAACAAAGGAAAGAATGTGTCTTATATATATATATATATATATATATATAATTGTTTGTTTATAACTATATTTAACTTTTTGTGTCTTAGAGAAATTATTTAATACTTTAGGAATTATTTGAAAGAACAGTTAATGTAGCATTAAATGTAAACTCAAAATAATTAAAATTAATTTAAATGTTCTCTGGGAAGATGATAGCTAAGTAATTGCTAACATATACACTTATGGGAAAACCATACAGAAATGGAAAATTAATTAACTATTATAATATTTTAACTTAACCAAATTAAAATCAGGAGTAATAGACCTGATAAAGTATAAATATATATGAAGATGTAGATATATTACCAATTTGATATGTGAGATTTAACAAATTAATAAAATGCTAAAGGAAGGTAATCTGTGTGAAAACGCTGTAGAATAGAAATACATTTTTTGGTTGGAAAGATTTTCTTGTTCTGCTAAGAGCACCTGCTTGAGGGTGGACTAAGACACAGACTAGAACTCAGCATCTCTCTATTTTCCTTCTCTGATCAAGCAACCATTGCTGATGTCCACTTGTCAAAGTGGCTACCTGGGAGAGAGATAGCTGTTATAGGACTGCATTTAATGTACAGTTTATGTGTGGTTACAAAAGAGTATCTGTCAAAGATCCCATCTGAGAAAAGAAGTTGTGCTTTGAATATTAAGTTTTCTACATAGGACTCATGTGTTAGAACATTTGGTCCATGACTAGTGGTGCTATTTGGGAAGGTTGTAACATCTATAAGAAGTGAAGCCTAGGACACATCAAGGAGTCATAAAGTTGACCTTAGGCCTATTTCACTGATGAGGAAAATGTTCCCTGAAAGACATTGGTCTATGTTCTAAGGGAAGAAATGAAATTCACCATCGGTTATGAAAAGCAAGTGTCACAACTGGGCAATTTTATTGTATAAAATAAAAGCATAAACCCATTCCTGCTTGTCTGTTGACACCACTAAATGAAAAAAATTAAAACTATCCTTTGCCTCAGAGAGTCACGTTGTAATGTGGTCATTCCCGTCCAACTAGGGCTGTGTTTATATTTTAAATTATTGAAGTAAAGTAATAAAACTTTAGTTAAAATAAAGTGGAGCCTTCCCGGATGAAGTGACTCAGTAGGAATGGGCCTTGTGGTGTTAGCAGCTCGCTTCATTTCCTCTTTACTCTGCTTCTTCACAGAGAGCTGCCATGGTCATACTTCCTCGGATATGATGGACAGAGTCCTCTTGAATTGTTAAATCAAGATAAAAACTTCCTCTCTTAGGTTGCTTCTTGTCTGGTACTTCATTGCAATGACAAAATATTAACTAATAAAGAAACATAGCCATCACATTTTATTACTCTATTGCTGAGAAGTTTCACCTACAGAACAAGAACAGATACACAAAGATTGTGTATTAGATCCATAAGTGTTCTATAATTTATGCTTTTGCTTCTGATCAGTAGCCCTTTCTGACATTTGCCTTCTTCAAACCAGATAGTTGTATTTCTGAAATAACAAAACTAATAATTTATATCCAGTTTTGTTTTGTCTTTTGATTAAGGTCTAGATTATTTTCTCTTTCACATCTAGATCCAATCTGTCTTGCTCTCTGGTCACTCTTAGATCTTTACTGAGATCCTGTGTTGTTAAACCTTGTTCTTGAGCACAGGAGATTACAGGGGAGCCAGATGGGTGATTACCACAGACTATTATACCAGTGGGAATGCAGGCAATAATACAACTACAAATATAATCCCTGCAGTTATCACATAGGTGATGAAGTGGGTGAATGGGGGAGCACCCTCATAGGGGCAGGGGGAGGGAGAAGGGGATAGGGGGCTTGTAGAGGGGAAACTTGGAAGGGGGATAACATTTGAAATGTCAATAAATAACCAATAAAAAAGTCACATCCTAGTGAGTAAGTTGGGACACTAAAGAAGAGATGAAGGATGCTTTCATTGAGAAAAGAGCAGTTGAGATGAGGTGATCCAGCTGAAGAGTACAGAGCCTTGCAGACGCCACTCACAAGGGTCTCTCCATTTTATATCGTATGTCATGACCTAACTGATCCATCTTCTGAGCGATGTGCTCTCTCTGTGCACTTTTCCTCCAGTCTCCACCCTAGAAGGGAGCTCCATACTAATTCTTTCTTCTTTCACGAAATGAACTCTAGTTTTTAAAGAGGGTTTAAGTTTTAATTATGTATGTGTGTTTAAAGGTGGGTACATACATTGAGTGCATAGACCTGCAAGGGCCAGAGGTGCCTGGTCCCCCAGAAGCTGGGGTTGCAGGAGATTGTGTTGTGGACTCTGGGAACTTTCCTTGGATAGTCTAAAAGAGAAGGACGTACTCTTCATCTCCGAGCCATCTCTTCAGCCCATTCCCTCGATTTTATACATCAAACGTCTAGTCGTTCTGAACACATACTATTTATTCTCTGTCCCTACAATAAAGTCATTTCTTTATGCACACTTCCATTATTCCCGAGTGCTCTTCCTCTTTTGGTACGCTCAGCTACACATCCATAGCTTTATGACTACCGGCCATGGTCGTGAATTAGATTCTACTCTAACATGTCAGATATGGTATTTCCCCCTCAAATCAATCCCACAAATTATCTAATTGGGAAAGCTTCCTGTGGAAACAGCAAAACCATGAAATTTATACCAGCTTCTTAACAACAACCATTTCCTATATCACATCTAAGAAAATGATGAATGAAGAATGAGTGAAAGTTGCTCATTGAGAGAGTTTCCACACGTTTTTGCTATGGAAGTCTTTGAAGGTACCAAGGAAAGAATACATTTTGATCAGTCCAAATACAATTTCTTTTTAGTGCAAGAAGTTTGTCTTCCATAAAGCAGAAATAAAATTCATCTCTACTCTCCCCTTTAATGATTTTATGTATATATATATATATATATATATATATATATACATAAAATCAGTTATATACATATATGTATGCACACATGCATATATATATATACGCATATATATATATATGAAACCTTTTACTTTCCACTCCATCCCTAAATGCAAACAATTCAATTGTCTGAATAGTGCCTCAAAGAATAATTTTTATTAGTACCTGGAAAGTCATATATTATATGCAATGTTTCCTTATAGCTGTGACAGAGATTTTAAAAGCGATGCTAGTCCCTGTTTTTACATTGGCCATTTGTGGGGTTTTGTGCTCTTAAGCTTCTACCACAAAGAGAAGCTAGGTTGATACTTGCTAGGAAAGGGAAAACCCATTTTCCCCAATGGAGGACCACTGGGAATATCAACCACACTGCAGTGCAGGCCCCACCTGCACACATAGTTGGCTGACATAAAAGGGACTCCATGATTACTTGTGAGCTTTGTGTGGTCTGGAGTTTTATTTGCTGCTTTTGTTGCTTATTTCTTTTATTAGAATTTTGCTTGTCTTAATTTTCATTTTTGTTGTTTGTTTTTGAGAAAGCAAGAAAGAACATGAGGTTTGGTGGCTTGAGATGGAAGAAAATGAAAAGAATTGAAGGAGGGGAAATAATATGATTAAAATATACTGTGTGGTATTTTTGAAAAATAATATAAACCTGTAAAAACAAAGTGATATTAGTTTCTATATGTTTGCAATCATCCCATTTTGCATTGACAGAATTATCAGGCTTAATTTAATGTGAATGATTAAATAACAGAGAAGGCTGGTGTGGGAAATAAAGTCTTATGGGCTTAAACAAATTCAGAAAATATTTTTATTTGTATATGTCATTTTGAAATACAGAAAAGTGGAGTCTAATTTTCAGGAAATTCCACACCCTTTTCCATACATACAGAGAGAGGATTGATAAGGTGCCAATAAGTAGAGACATGTGGGTTAGATTTGGTACTAGGGGGTGATACACCCAGAAGGTCCTTACATCCGACCATGTCAGAGAAAGAAAGAGAGCAGAGAAAGGATAATGAACATTCTCCTACTCCCCATGAATGTAGTGAAAAATGATCTGTAGTTTCAGAAAGCAGTGACACATTAGAAAGGCAAGAGAGGATTAGAGCCAACAGTCAGTTCTGAGAAAGTAGGTAAAATGCTGAAACGTTGGAATTTGGAGCACTGAAAAAAAGTGGAATGGAAAAGGAGATTCCTGCTTCCTGTTGTGTCTAACATCAATAAAAAAGAAAAGAGAAAAAGAAAACTTTCAGAGACAGTGAAAGCAAGAACAGAAGCTTGCATATGCTAGCTGTAAGCTGCATGGCACTGATACTGGCGAAGCACTCTGTAGACTGCCCTACCATCAACTGCAATTGGGCACTCAAACTACTCTGCTAGGTGGACTGGAACATACTGCTTTCTGTACAATCCTGGATCCAAATTCGAGACTCCCCTCATCTTAAAAGCATAAGAAATTGGGGTGGGGAAACCACTTTATTGAGATGTTTTCAATAAAGTAAATATTAAAGAAACAAACAAACATTGAAAAATCTTAAGACTTGGAGAAGCACAGAGCCAACAAAGTTGATCAGAACTTAAACTATGTAGAGAAGGCATACTCAAGCTAAGTCTATGGAAGCAGGAAGAAGGTGGTCAAAATCTGCGACGACCAGAATATCCAATGGCAAGGACAAATGCAAGCATGGCCATTCACAGTTGGATATGGTTACTCACATGAACAAGGCCATGCCATCCAGCACGTGTGGGTTGGAGCAGCTGGCTGGATTGAAAGTTTTCTGAAATGATACTATATGTTAAGTGAAGAACAACTCCTGCAAAAGGTTGATTCCTGCTGATAGCCTTCTGGTCTCTCAGTAGTAAATTAGAACTCTGGATTAGGAATGACAAAGGAGGCAAATTACTTATATTAAAATAAAGGATATTGTTTATTACTATAAAATTTATATCATTTTAATTTCAGTTTGTTTCTTCTGGTTTTTGAAATCTTTTGTCTTATATAACTATTTTGTTTTTGTCTGGGTAGTGTTTTGTTTAGAATAAAAAATAAGACAGAATCTTTTCTCTCCCCACTAATTCAGTGCAGTACATGAAGTCTTAGCTAGTGAGACAAGAGAATGTCTCACAATTAATCTAACTGGGAAGGGAAGAAGCCAGATCTGCAGATAAGTCCCAGACAATGTTTAGCAGAAAACTATTTACAGCAGTATACAGACTCAAAGTACAAAGCCCAGTATCCGTCATACACCACAATTAGGAGCATGCTGAGAAAACAAATCAGAAAAGCAGTTACATTTAAAATAGTGCACTAGAACCCCAGTGTTGCTGTTAAAGCAAGATGTCCCTGAGGATTTCAGGTTTACTGAGAGGCCCTACATCAAAGAATAAACGATGAGCAACCAATACAACATCTGGCCTCCCCACGTACACACATGGGTAAATGCACACACACACAAAACACAATTAAGTAGGTAAGTTGATCAACAAATATTTTAATATTCTATTTTCTAGATACACTGTTGCAGAAGCTATGCTTTGTTCTTTTACATATGAAGTATGTAATAGTGTTGCTTATTTTACCTGCTTGTTCAACACTATTTATACCACACAATTATACAGCCCTTATTAATACATATTGGTTTTATGTCTTCACCCTGTTCGGCCCTATTTGGCCCTGGTTTGGGCCTTGGGGACAAACCCGAGCCTGGCTCTAGTTTTGTAAACTGTCTCAGTCGCTTCCTTACTGGAGTGACTCCCCTCCTCCTACATCATCTCACCTCAGCAAAAAACTCCACCTCCTCTCTCAGCCCTTTATAAAGAAAAGATTGATACAATAAAACAAGTTTCTGCTTTGAGAGACTCCCTGCTTGGGGTGGTTATTCTCTGGATGGTAGGAGATCCGAGCCAGGACACTCACCATCCCGCTGAGACTCAGCTGGACCAGGTTCTCTCTCGTCTGGTTCTACCGGTAGAGAGCCTGGCATACCCCACAAATCTCTTTAAGCTATCTATTACTAAGTGAAGAAAACCAGACTAATCAGCAGATTTGAAGAACAACACTGATTTTTCCCAGAAATGAGTACATGCAATTATGGGTGCATATGCACTATTCCTCTAGCACTCCAACATGGAGCTACTTCACGCGCATATCTGAAACTTGTGCTGGGGCTCACACGGCTGAGGATCCACTGGGCTCTTTTCTCTCTCCACCCACATTTGTCATCTCCATAGGGTGATTCCATTGGAAAGATGTAAATATGCATCTCCAAGAAGCACCAGTATAGACACTGTAAGAATTTTCTTGATGTTGACAAACTGCCTTGAGAGCTTAACAGGACTACCCTCAGTTTGTTCGAAGTCTCAGTGTAGTCACAAAAGGGTGTGTTCTAAGGAGAGAAGACTTTAGTCTCCACTTCTTCATTAAAAATTTAAGGTTTTTTCTTTCTTTTTTTTGAGAACTTCATATAATAGTAACACATTTACAGAATTTCTCTATTGTCCCCACTCCAACTTCCTGTCCCTTTAGTCCCTCTCAAATTCATGACTTCTTATTTTTACTTTTGTTACATATGTATTTATTTTTTTAAATATGTTAACACAATATTTTGAGTACACTTAATGTTGTTTATATGTTTTGTGTTTATGGCTGACTACTTCCTATTGGATAATTAGCTAGAGGGCTTGCCTCTTAAGAAGAGTGATTCTCCCTCTCTTGGCAGTCATTAATTGCCAATAGTTTTTCATGTAGGGGTAACCCGTGTGAGATCGCCCCCATTAACATTGTGATGGCCATTGGTGGTATTTATTCCACCATGTTGCTAAATTTCCGTGGGTGTAGCTTTCTTTTTGTATATAAAGATCACCATATCTCAAAGATGACATTCATTTCTTCTGGCGCCTATAATTTTTTCTGCCTGTTCCTGTGTGATGTTACCCAGGCCTTAGATTTTTGGCTATATTGTAGATGTATTAGCTGGAATGGGATTCCCATAGTCCATGGTTCTTTGCATTTTTGACTAGTTGCCGATGTCTGTAATGTTCTCCACCTTCTGTGAAAGGAAGTTCCTTTGATGAGTGGGAAGAGCTACACTGACCAGGCAAAGCCAGTACAGGAGATATGCATATGGAGAAAGGTCCGAGAACATGGACATAACATGGAGTGGTTTATGGTCTAGATGCCACTTTTTAATGGGGATAGTATTGATCAGACTGGCTGTGAAAACTATCATAATCCTCAGAGAGAACCTTCAGTTCCTTTCTCTAGGAAAGGCACACTTCATAGAGTCGACCACTGAGGTATTGGATGTACTTCAGAACAGTGAATATGGTTAACTATAATAAATTGAGTATTTGAATATTGTAAACAATGAAACTCACTATACGTAATAGATCATTATAGACCATTGGAAACTGAATTTAAATTACCTTCTTTATCTGTAAAAGTACAACATACAAATCATAAAAAAATCTGAGTGCCAATTATTAAATAAAAGGTCAGCTCATGAGAGTAGATAATAATGTGTATATGATTGTATGCATAGACTAAAATTCAGAGACAGAAAGATGCATAAATTTTGTCTTTAGGTTATGGATTTATGAGCTATTTATTATTTCCCTTATTCAAAATGTTTTTAGAAAGAGCTTTCTGCTAAGGAAGAAATGAAAATGAGAGCCCTATGAGTAACTTTTAGATTTCAATGGCTGTAATTGTGTGTTAGATTTGGGGTTTTATCAAGTCCCAAGCTATGGCCCAAACTTTTCATTCAGTGATCTGCTTTCTTTCTATCTGAACTGGTAGCATACTTGCCTGAGTGAATGACTCTTTCTCTGTGTTCATCAACAGTGTATGTGCACATCATTAGTCTACCTTTGTATATTAAAGTGTACTGTTGTGTCAACATACTCACACTCAGCAGTCCCTATGTGTGAATAATCTGTCTCTATCTTGAGATAATATTTTCAGTTCCAGGTCCTTGACCTTCACAGAACATAGGGCTTACTCTTCATAGCAGCCTTGTTTGAGATAGCAACAAGATGTCCCACAACAGAAGAATGGATTCAGAAAATGTGGTTCATTTACACAACAGAATACTACTCAGTTATTTAAAATGAGGACATATTTGAGTATTTCATATGAGTTTTGAAGGCAAATGGATGGAACTATAAAATATCATCCTGAGTAAAGTAACTCAGACCCAAAGGACATGCACGGTATGTACTCGCTAATGAGTGGATATTAGCCAGAAAAGTACAGAATGTCCAGGATGTAATCCGCAGAACTCAAAAAATTAACAAGCTGAAGGGCCCAAGTGAGGATGCCTCAACACCACTTGGAAGAGAGAAGAAAGAAATCACAGGAGGGGGAGGGAGGGAGGGACTTAGGTGGGAAAAGGGACAGGGAGGGGAAGAGGGGAACATGATCAGGTATTGTGTGGGGGGAACAGGACTGAAGCCCTGAGGGCTAGCAGAAAGAATGGAAACAGGCAACCTCAAGAAGTCAAAGTTGGGGACCCTTTAGACTGTACCAGAGACCTGGGAGATGAGAGACTTTCAGAACTCAAAGGGAGAGATCTTAGATGAAATGCTCTACAGTGGAGAGAGGGAACTTGTAGAGCCCACCTCTAGCAGAAAGACAAGACATCAAGTGAGGGATGGGATTGTCATCCCACAGTCAAAAACTCTGACCCATAATTGCTCCTGCCTGAAAGAACTGCAGGGACAAAAATGGAGAAGACCCTGAAAAAAAGAATGTCCAGAGACAGGTCCAAATTGTAATCCAGCTGGAGGAGAGGCCCCAAGGCCTGACACTATTACTGATGCTATGGTGTACTTACATACAGGAGCTTAGCATGACTGTCCTCCAAAAGGCCCAACAAGCAACTGAAAGAGTCAAGTGCAGATATTTACGCCCAACCAATGGACATAAATTGGTGACCCTGCTAGTTGAATTTGGCAAAAGTTGGGAGAATCTGAGGAGGAAGTTGACCCAATAGGACGACCAGCAGTCTCAACTGACCTGGATCCCTGAGATCTCTCAGACACTGAGCCACCAACCAGGCAGCATACACCAGCTGATATGAGGCTCCCAACACATATACAGCTGAGGACTGCTGGGTCTGGACTCAGTCAGAGAGGATGCACCTAACCTTCAAGAGACTGGAGGCCCCAGGAAGTGGGGAGGTCTGGTGTGGTGTGGGTGGGAGTGGGGACATCCTAGTGGAGACAGGAGGAGGAGGTATAAGGTGTGGAATAGTCAGAGGGGGAACTCGAGGGGGATAAAGTCTGGACTATAAAAAAAAAGATTAAATAAAATAAAAAATGGAAAAATACTGCTGCTTGAAGATACAATCTCACAGGAAGCCCCTTGGTCCTCTGGCTCTTACTATGTTTCAAAACTTCAACCATAAAGTCTCACCAATATGATGTTCTAAGCATGAGCTGAACAATGATGACACCAATGGACATTGCAAATGGGATGGCTTCACAAGACTTTAAATCTACACTGAGAACTTTAGGAACCGAGGAATGCTGGGGTTAGGACAAGTTATCTTCCCAAGGGAGAGTGCACCATTTGGCTGACCAGTGTATGTAGTATATATACATATGTACATACATATGCATAAAATAACCAATAGAATGAAGAAGCTATAATCTGAAGCAGAATGAGAAAGGTTATATTGAAAGAGGAAAGAGATGGCATAAGTGTTTTATTACAATCTCAAAAACAGTTTGCTGTTCAGAAAGAATGTATATACATAGCTTATGTCTTGACTGGCTTCTCTGGCTTTATGTATTTTTTTTTAAATCAACCTTGGTGCTGTCTGATTCCTTTGCAAGGTCATTATCCAGCTTACAGTAATTTTCTTCTTGATTGGACTAGCTTCAAATGTCCACGTCTAGACAGACTCACTTTTTGTATTTTCCTGTTCATGACTCTAGAGCTGTATATCCAACTGTCTACCCTATCAGGTAGCTTCGAATAGCTCAGCCTTGCAAGGTCGAATTTTAAGTGAAAGGTTAATCATGCTCGGCCTGAAAGTGAAATGTCAGCAGGTTGTTCCCCTCACAGGAGAATAATCAACTGTTGGGCCTCTGCTAACAGCTTCATTGTCAGGTGCTAATAGGTTTGGCAAGAGGGCAGTTTTCCATTAATTTCTTTGAATAAAGATGGAGATTAAATTTTCTCACCTGTTTAGACTATTTCATCCTGTTGCCTTAGGTCCTTTCAGTGCTTCGAAAATTAAAATGCCTAAGAAGTCACAGACGCTTGTTAAGTGTACAAGACAAGAGGGGACACGGGGGTTTCAGTGACTAACCATGGAACAGTTTCTCTACCTCTGCTTGCTTCTCCCTGTTTCTTCCCCTTCTTCGTTTTTTCAGCAACGTATCCATAGCCTCAACAACCTTCACCTTTCTCTGTTGGAGACTACAGGAGGCTTCTAGAAACTATATTCAGGATAGAAAAGAGTAACCTAACTTTATAATCAGAGAATGTTTGTTTGTTTGTTTTGTATCACAGTAGTACAGAACCATGTAACAGCTCTCTCTTTTAGATTATTCTGTATTTCATGCTACCTTTTTATTAGAACCTTTCTACTTTCTTCAGTACAATACTATAAGTAAATTGTCCTAGTATTATCATCTCTATTGTACACAGGGAGAAATTGAAGCTCAAAATAATTAAGTGAAATGCTACTCTTTTGTCTCCCATGACTAAAGCTCATTTTACAGGATCATAGCTGAGAGATGCTGCACTCTTTACTAATGACCCACCTCTGCCTTTCCAACCTCTCATTGTTGGGAGGTAAACAACAATTCTCAGGTGTGACCTAAGGTATCTCTCTTCATGTAAATGCTTGCATATATCACTGATACTTCACTATCATGTGCTACATTCAATAGCAAACACGTTCTACTAGCAACATATGGATTATTCAATAAAATTGATTAATTATTTTATTTATTTTAATGTGATGTAATGGTATTCTTTGAAAGACATTCACTAAGTTGTAAAATTATTTATGGTATATTCCCAGGTGTTAAAAGTAGACTATATAGTAAATGTATAGAATTTTTCTGTTTCCTATAGAAAAATTTTGTATTTTTTAAAAAATATTACTTTAAAATTATTTTTATCAGAAAAGCTGATAAAGCCAAAATGCTTACTATGTTTCAAATACAATTTTCACATATCCAAGTTTAATTTAAGGACAGTACTTTTTAAATGATAATATTTTTGTTAATTCTTTGAGAATGACACAGATGCATACAAAGTCCTTTCATTATATTCACATGTCACTTCTCCAACAACTCCTCCTCTTTCCAGCCTCCACGGCTACCTGTAACTTCATGTCCACTTTTTTAAATAACCTATTGAGTTCCATTTGTGCTCCCAATATATACATGGCTACAGGGCATCCATAGGGCATTCTTTAACAATGGTTAATGTGCTGGAGTCCACACCCTTAAAGAAAACTGACTCTCTTTCCCAGGTATCCATCAGCTTTCAATACCTCCTCATCTAGCAGTAGGAGCTGATGAGCATGGCTCCTTTCTATGCTGGAATGTTGACTGGCTTTATCTTTTTTCAAATTAGTATAAAAAGAGATATTGACTTATGAACCATAGATTTATCCCTAGGTAAGTTGGAAAGTCAGCCTTCATTACAGAGCAGGGGTCAGCCCATCCAGGCTAAATTGCATTGATTCCATATACAAGTGCTTCTGTTAAAAGCTGATATTTGCTGGTGATGAGTAAAGCAATCAAAAGACAAAGACTACAGCCGAAGCCTGAGCACACCATATTATCTCTGCGGGTGCCTGTAGAAAATGGATGTCTTGCTGCTGTCCATAGCACTCATTTTCTTCCTTTTTCAGCCTTACCTGACATCCTGCTGACTGTCAGGTTCAATTTTAAATATTTGAAGGTAACATACTAACCCAACATTCAGCACTTAGCTTCCTGACTCATTTTGAAACAATATTTCAAAATATAAATATGTCAGACATAATGTATACAAGTCATGTAGATAGAGTACACATGTGTGTGGGCATAACAGTGTCCTTTCAACATCTGAGTTTAGGGAGTTAAAGTGTATTCAAAGGAGAAATAGAAACAGGAGGATGAACAGGATGGAGAATGGGGGGATAGGGTAGAGTAGAGTATATAGGGAAGAATAAATAACATTAAAGATCTTTGGAAATATGGGAACTTACTACTGTAGACTTGGTGTGTGTGTATGTGTGTGTGTGTGTGTGTGTGATGTGTGTGTGTGCCTGTGTGTGTGTGTGTGTGTGTGATGTGTGTGTGTGTGTGCCTGTGTGTGTGTGTGTGTGTGTATGTGCTCATGCTCATACATGCACATGTAAAAATAAATTTAAATGGAGTTACCTATAATGAGGAAGAGAATACTCCAACTAGACATCATATGCTACCAAATTAATCACCCAACACAAAAAAATGTGTTATGCAATTTTTTAGTTATAGGTCAACATGATTTATAAACCACCCCAAAGATTACATACTGATGCTAATAGTTTTTGTTAACCTCTACAACCTTATGGTAAGATCCTACTGCTGAAGTCACCCCGTGCACACTTACATCATAGAACATAAGGAAATCAATCTGAAACTCAACTGAAAGCTCACACCTACTGATTAGCATCCATAATTGGAGAAGTATTATATATGATACTAGAGAAGGAAAGTGGTTATCATTTTCAACCAGGCACAAAACCTGCAAGCTACAATAACTGCCTGTCTGAACAATATTCCACTAATGTAAGAACTGTATTAATGTTGTGTGACTAACCATCATGTTTTGATTATAGGCCCAATCCATGAGATGAAACCCATCAATACCTGATAGTGTCAGGAAGGCCAAGAACCTGAGACTAGATGGGTCATGTGCCCTGGGTGGGGGACTTACTACTATTCCACTAAATGACAGCAGTAAAATGACTCCTCATGGCATATTGCTATACTCAAAGATCTGTTCATCACTCAGCATTTACCAGAGATATTTCTTACAGTAGATGGTAGCTCACCTGGAGACTTCTTGTCCCATTAGACAATGTCAAAGAATGGGAGACTCTAGAGTCCTTAGGCTTGAATGTAATATCTTTATGACACTCTACCCAAATGCTCATGGATCTATGTGTAGAGGAGGTGGAAAGATTTTAAAAATTGTAGTTGATGGATGACTTCATGTAAGCAAAGGTGTTTTTTCAACAGAACAGTAAGTCTGAACATATGAATTCCCAGTTTTTGTGACATCATGCATAAGACTTGTTCAACTTTGAGCCAGGCACATTCCAGCACTGAGAAGGGAGAGTGGGCACAAAGCCTCACCCCTGAGACACCATGTTCAATCGATAGCTGCTGGGAGAGAAAAAACACTCCCAATGGAGTGAATAACAGTGTTGGCTTACTTAAAGTAGATAATACTTTATATTTTGTTTGTACTCACTTAGCTAAAACTTTGTCTTTTTAAGTGTTAGGGCCTAAGTAAGTATATGTGTTTCATTGTCTGTAAACTTACCAACAGTTTTGAAAGTTTCAACAACTTTAACTGTCAAAGTTGCAACTCCTAAAATAATGTTAACTGGATTATAATTTAAAACTGTTTCAATATTCCTATGTATAAAGGAACGATTGACAATTTTTAGGCAAAATAAATAAACACATTAATGCCCTTTCCAACTTATACACTTTATAAAATAAGTATGAGAAATGAGAAAGCTCCTTTTTAGTGCATGCTAGATAAAATTTCAAAACTTGAACTTATTGGGAAATACTACTAAATTTTTATCTGCTAATCTCTTGTTTCACTTCATTTCATAGCTCTTAATGGGCATCATTTAAGTTTGATTTTATAGAAAGGAAGACATTTGAAGTGATTAAGAAAGTATACTATAAACTAAGATCTTTGTGGGTTGAAGACTTTTCTTTCCTACATTTCTAGAGTTTTGAGTATTTCAAACATAAGACATGATCATATAAAGATCATTAAAACCACTTCCTGTAACCGCCAGCGGCTACATGTATGAAAGGGTTCTCTGGAATGGGATCAAGGTCCTGAATAATTTTGGAGTAGCGGAACTGCAGGAAGGGTTCATAATAATTAGACTAACACATGGTGTGTTTTCAGTCTGCCATCTTTCATTCAATTCTCTTTGTTACAAGCAGATAGGTAAAGCAAAACATCTCCCCCAAGTTCGTCAGCAACTTGGCCCAATCAGCAACTTCTTTAGTCTCTGGAGGCGGGACTTCCGGCATAACTGGGACTTGGAGAGAGGCGTGGCAATTAGCAGGAGGTGGGCATAGAGGCGTGGCTATCTGTGGCAAGGCGGGGTCTGAAGAATCAGCCCTCAGCTGAAGGAGGGTCACAACTTCCAGATTCACAGAGAGCATATTCCATGCCTACATGGTAAACGAGACAAGGCATCAAGCTTCCTGCCTCTGTTAAATGTTCACTAATTCTATTTATGAGCCCTTATGACTTGACCACTATGTCAACTTCCTTTGTAGCCAACTAATGTCAGTAAGAACTAACATATGAATTTGAGAGACATCCATCAGACAGAATCAGGACAGAAGGATGGGGAAGCAGAGTAGCTCATTTGCACTAAGTTCACAAGCGCACAAAAAGATAGCGGCAACTAGTCGTTCTTAGCTAAGAGTGATCTGAGTGGTGTTTCCTCAGTAGGGCTGCTCTGTAGAATGTTTTCAGGAAAATGTTAAAGATTTTAGCTCTAGTATTTCTTGCTATAACTTACAATTATTTCTTACAAAACAAATCTGTGTCCTAAATGGTATAAGAGGAGTGTGCGGGACAGAAGAGGTGGTTATTTAACAATCCCTGTAAACTTAGCACATCTGACACTATGATGGAAGAAACAATCAAGCCGTAGAATCCAGCACATAGGTAGACATACCTGAGAGAACAGGGACAAAGAGCTAACTCTGGAAAAGTCCCTAAATGTACTAACATTTCACTTAGGCTACTGTAGTACCAATTCTGGCTAACTGTTCTTGCTGTGATGTGTTAAACTAAGATATGGCTTTAGTGCTTGAAAGTTCAACCTGAAAAAGGCTTGGGACTACACTGGATCACAAACACACAGTGTAGTTTCTGAACAGCGAATAAAGACTTGCTACTGTCTTGAACCCATGTCGGAGTAGTCTTCTCTGGATATTGCACAACATTCTCCTGTTGGAAAGATGCTGTAGTTATCAAATGACATGATTGTGACGCAGACTTGGAAACTGACTGTGGAAATGGAAAGTGCATGTTTTGGGGGATGTTATAGATGGGACTAATTCATCCTTGGGTGGACAAGGATGGTAAAGAATGTACCTATCACTCTTCCCATTGACAGGCTTGCAGTACATGAGGAAATTGTCACCATTTATTGAGATTGGTTACAAGAGAAATTAATGCATAGGTTTTCTTTAGCTTAAGTATTAAATATGCATAACATTTTGTTAAATAATTATATTTGGAAGTCTTTCAGTGAGAGTAAAATAGGGAGGCATATTTACTGCCTTAATTCTCAACAAAAATCCCTATAGAATTTCAATAAGAATGTTCTACATATCTATCTGTAATTCAACATGTATTCAATATTAAAATGCATCAGTGTAATCTCATAGTAGGGTATGGAAAAGATGCTATCTTTGAAATCGTAATATCTAGATTAAATTCCTATCTCTGTCTCATATCAGTATGAATTGACCTCTTGATTTAACTTCTTTTGCCCTCATTTGCTCATCTTTAAAACCAGATTAATGATAACTAACAACTTTTTTAATCAGATAATTAAAATAATACATATTATACATAGGACAGCACAAAGCACATCTTCTTTGATTCACAAACTCTAATAAACATTATTGTCCAGACACTTGCTTAAAAGTAAGGATTTCATTTACATGCTCACTGAGTTTGAAACCTTGATGGTTCAAAATAGGGGTTTACTTAAGACTTCCTCTGCCTGCATCCCGATTTGAAGTAATTGGTGACTTGGATTATATAACCTGATTAGGCTAAATCAAATTAACCTTGTATTTTTCTTTCTGTTCATTTATATATTCATTCATTCATTCATTCATTCATTCATTCACTTTTGGTTTTTGAAACTGAGTACTGTCTACCCTTGGCTGGCCTGGAACTTGCTTTGTATACTAGGGTGGTACATAGGGTGATTCATAGATCTATCTGCTTATGCCTCTGAGTGCTGCGATTAAAGGAGTGCACATCATTCCTGGATCTTTTTTTTTTTATTTTTAAATATAATTTATTCATGGGCTATACTTGGAATTTTGCAAATCATGGTCTACATTCAAGAGTATATATTTTAAAATAAGATGCTTTGCCTGGGCTAAGCAGACCACCAGTAAATGCCTCATTTCAAGTGTGAGTGCCTAAATTTGATCCACAACTCTCACATTTAAAAAAAATGGGTATGATGGAACAGTCCTATTGCTGTGAAGGGCTAGGCTTCACTAGCTAGTCAGTCTAGCCTAATTGAGGAACTCATTCCCAAAGAGACAGCATGTTTCAAATGAAGGACAGTTTGTTTCTTGGATAACACCCAAAGTCAGACTCCAGGCTCTATGCATGTCTGCACACACACATGAACACTATTGCACACAAACATACACACACAATAAAAAAATTAAGATACTTATTGAGGGTGACTCAACATTCTTTGTGAACAATTACTTGACATTTTTTATATTTCCTTATTTAGTTAGAATATACAACAAATAAAATATATGGCTGTTGCAACAGTGCCTTGATATAAATTAACCTCATTGCTTGGGATTGTTCTTCTTAGAATGATGTAAAGGCTAAAATTTTTCTGAGGGTAGCAACCATAGAAGTGACAATACACTTTCAACATTCATTCTTCTGTTAAATCATAAAGTACTGAGGACACATTTGTTCTAGAGTTTACTTTATCCTTAATAGGATTTCACGAAAGACATCTTCCCTTCAAGTTTATGAGACCTTAACTTTCTATGCAAACTTAGCCTGGTTTTGGTACTTAGATATTTGTTCAATATTATTGTCAACTATTTTGTTGATTTGATCAGTATTCATGGTCAGGTGACGTTAAGCAAGGGAGACACTGGTTGCTGTGGGGAGACATCACCCGACTGAGTGGAGATCTTAAGGCTCACCTGAGGTTTGACACAGGTGTTTGTTTTTCCCAAAGGGGCAACATACAAACTTGACTGTTTCTCTTCATTGGTCCCCATCTGGTTTCAGCTCATAGCTACTACACAGACACCCTCTTGCCACCCCGAAGAATGCTTACTGACACAAAATCTGCATCTACAGGAATCCCGAGAAGATATGTATGTTGATCCCATTAGAACACCTTCTCTAACTCACATACTGTACTTGGGAATTGTGCCTGATCTGAGGTAGGGAGAGAGTAGGATCAACCCTTGTTCTGAATTTAGAATGGAATGGGTTCTGAGTAAATGTCAGCACCCGACCTTCATTTTTGATTTATATCTCATAATGATAAAGAGTGCAGGAATTTTAAAATGTGCATTTTGTAGACTCATTTTAATACTCTAACACATATTTTCAACATAGGCATCTCTATGCACAGTATCACCGTTGTGTCCATTATTTTACCTTAGAAATGTCTCAGTAGGTATCATTTCTTTAAATTGATAAATCTCTATTTAGTAGTTCCACGTACAACCATAGAAGGTTTTATAACACAATGTTCTTTTAAAGCATTATTTAAAATGCAATTTTAAAAAGCTTTCATAGGCAAGTATTAGAAATATAAATATTCATAAATTACTGTTCTTTGAAATATGTTGGCTAAATTTACATAGAGATGGAAGTGGAAATTTATTAATGCTATTTTATATTCATTCTGATGGCTTAATGTCAGTAATATTTTCAGGCTGAGGTCCCTTAGTGAAGGAGTCCACCATTCTTTATCTCATGGAGAACATATAATTCCTATTCCTAAGCCAACTGAATGGGTTAAATTGCAACCCAGCTTTGAGATGGCTGGAAGAGACAGGTTAGAGAATGAGTGGAGACTGGAAATTATAATTGTGGAAATTTAATTCATTTGACTTGAGAAACTTATAATCAGCTTGCCTCCTCTCAGAAGAAAAGTTATAAATGGAAATTTTAATTAATGAGATTGCAAATCTGGAGCTTGTCTTTGGTTATCATTGTCTCAGCAGTTTTCTGCTATGAAAGGACAATCTTTCTGCCTCATGATTTATTGCACATGTTCTTGTGCTTGTGCATGCATTTGTATGTTAATACATGCACGCACATGTTTATGCACACATACATGCACACACTTCTTTTGGCAAGGCTCCTTCACTCTCTGAATGGTTGTACTCAGTTGTGGACCTAGACTTTTCAATCTTCACTTCAATTTTCAGGTGCATTCATTGTGAACAATTATTAGTAATACTATTTTATGTTTTGTTTGTTTTTAAGTCCATGATCTTTAGCACTATGAGCTATTGTCCAACTTTGATTCTTTAGGAAAAAATGTTCCATTAATATTAATTATAGACTCTCTCACACTTAGAACAGATGTCCTATCTTCAATAATGTTCCATTTCCATTTACCCTCAAACCCCACCCCTTTTGTGTGAATGTTTTTTATCTCCCATTTAAACTTTGAGTATCATCTTTACTAAAGAAAGAGAAGAAGATTAATGTCTGTAAAGACCTTATAGAGAATAAGTTGAGTTGTACTTTTGTTATCTTTCATAATTACTGATTTCAAGTGAAGTCTACATATGGATTTTGTATTCTGGCAAAGCAACTTTTACATGTAACACAGATTCTACTGACTATAGAATAAGAAAATTTAAATAAAGGATGAGAGAAAGTATCTATAGACATTATAAACATTGATCAACAACCTATGTTCATGACTCTAACTAGCCATAGATATTCATTACCGTAGCATTTCCCAAATCTGGGTCCTGACCACTGATGCACACCACACCACGTGCTTGAGACTAGCTAACTGCCCTTTCCCAAGAACTCCCAATCAGAGTCTCCAAGTGTCCGTCCCACCTATATATCTGTTTTCTTGTTGTTGTTTGGTTGTTTTCTTTTTTACAAGATTCCAGTACGATCCTGAAGAAGACTGACATTTTAAATTCTTGTCTGTGATGCCTTTTGCACTTTGATACAGAAGAGAATATACACCATCTCAGATGCCACCTGTTTTGAATGTTTACTTTTGGAATAGTAATAATTTCTTCCTTTAACTGTGTTCCTCACTGCCTTCATATTCCCATGTATACTCGGTGAGATGAGTATGGCTTGATCCAGATTTTCTAATACACCTGTATCGTACAACCCTAATAAGAGGCAAATGTGTTTTAAACATTTTTAAATCATTGTGGCAACCAAGGCATTGCTTATAGACAAGTAAATTAGATAACCAGCAAACTGATTTCGACCAAGCATGTTTTGAAGATCTCTGACTTACTGGCTTCAGGATCCTTAATAACTTTTAAAATACGATCATCTCTGCAGTATAGCTGAAAGGAAATCTCCACAAGTAGATGGTATGAATAGAGGGATCTCTGCAGTACTTCCTTCACATAGCCAGTATGAATCACAACACAGTGCCCTTGCTTCTACATGCATCACACAGCAAGTGTGATCCATCACACCATTCCTTCGCTTCTACATGCACCACACAGCCAGAATGAACCACCACCTGTTGCCCTTGTTTCTACATGCATCCACTGCCAGTGTGAACCAGCACACTGTGCCCTCTTTTCTACAAGTAATGCACAGCTAAAATGAGTTTCTGAGTCCCACCATGTGTACTCTTTGGTTGGTAGTTTAGTCTCTGGGAACTCTGAGGGTACTAGTTAGTTCATATTATTGTTCGGCCTAAGGCCTTCAGCTCCTTGGGTCCTTTCTCTAGCTCTTTCATTGGGGACCCTGTTCTCAGTCTAATGGATGGCTGTGAGCCTCTGTATTAGTTGGGCACTGTCAAAGCCTCTCAGGAGACAGCTATATCAGGCTCCTGTCAGTCAGCACTTGCTGGTATCCACAATAGTGTCTGAGTTTGGTGATTGATTTGGGAAGGTATACATGGTGGGACTAATGGCTCCAGCAGCATATGTAGCAGAGGATGGCCTAGTTGGTCATCAATGGAAGGAGAGACCCTTGGTCCTGTGAAGGTTCTATGCCCCAGTGTAGGTGAATGCCAGAGCCAGGAAGTGGGAGAGGGTGGGTTGGTGAGCAGGGGGACAGAGGAGGGAACAGGTTTTTGTTTTGTTGTTTTGTTTTCAGAGGGGAAACCAGGAAAGGATATATCATTTGAAATGTAAATAAAGAAAATATCTAATTAAAA
Organism: Mastomys coucha; assembly: GCF_008632895.1. NCBI lineage: Eukaryota > Metazoa > Chordata > Mammalia > Rodentia > Muridae > Mastomys > Mastomys coucha. The sequence goes on along the minus strand of NW_022196904.1, from coordinate 183,418,328 downwards.
AACCAAATAAAAAACAGTGTTTCTGTTTTGTTCCAACAATATTGGTCATTCTGGGACTGGTGATTTTTATTTGTACACTGAGAAAGATTATGTAATAAATGTGTCTATAAATTCAAGATAAATGTTTCAGAGTTTCAATGGAAGAGAGACTTCTATAAAATGAAGAGAAATTTACTCACTCTCTAAAGATTCTAGTGTTGTGACAAGACTGCTGAGAAACAAAAGGGAAAAATAAATATTACATTTACTTAGTATGTGAAAACTCCATAGTCATGTGTTTGTGCATGTGCGCACACATGCACACAATCTCTCTCTCTCTCTCTCTCTCTCTCTCTCTCTCTCTCTCTCT
>NW_022196904.1:183400067-183417942 GCF_008632895.1 Mastomys coucha | reverse complement strand
ACACACACACACACACACACACACACACACACACACACACATGCACACAAATGGAGAGGCATACATATCATTCCTATATAGGATAATATGTAATATTATAAGAATGAAAATTGATTGTTGTACCTGATTTTTAAAATTATTATCTTTGTTCTTGCAGTTTTAAGTTATTGGACATCTTTCCCTTCATGACTTCCCTTTGCTTTTTCTCTTCCTCTTCTTTCCTTCCATGTGCTTTTCTGGCTTCCCTCTCTTCCTCCATTTATATTCTTCCCCATATTACTCCTTCAGTTCCTGCCTCTCTTTTTATTTTCCTTAAGGAAATATAAATACAGAAATCAATTGATCTGTTAACAGAAAATCTAAGCAATATAACTTTCATTTTTGGACAAGAGGATGGGGAAATAATAGGATGACCATTTGTTTCCCTATATTTCTATTTTTGTAAAAAGTTTGTGTTTATTGAACAAAATTTGTTGGAAAATTATCTTGTATCTGACTCTAGCCTAAGAATTTTTCATACATTTTCATTTTTGATATAGTATACAATGAAACACACACACATAGGTGTGTGTGTGTCTCTGTGTGTGTGAATATGGTGAGGTTAAATGAATTTCTCAATCCATTCTATTAGTTAAACCACAGAGCTACTTCCCATGCCTCTCTCCTTCTTAGCCCTTCCTTTTTTCCCTTTTCCTCATTTTCTCTCCTCTGTCTTCCTCTCTTTTATTTTTCCTATCCCTCTTTCCCATCTCCCTTTTCTTCCCCCCACCCATATCTGCCTCTATCTGCCTGTCTCTCTCCCTTTCCCTTTCCAGATTTTTATGAAGTAATTGATGTCTCAATACAAATAAATAAACAAATACAGATAGTGGGAAGATCATTAAGGCCAATAGCCAGACAGCTCATGAATGAAATGACAGCACTAACCAAGGTAGCCTGTGGAAGAGCATTTACTAGAACTCAGCTATGACTTCTGGGAGCTGGCACAAGCTCATTTCTCCAATACAAACTCTTTCCCCCTCTTTCTCATGCTTCAATGCAGCTTGAGTTTCTTATGTTCTTTCGTGAGGTTTGTCTTCTCCTTGTTAAGTTTTGCGTTCACGCCATTCTTGCTTTCCTGTGCTTTGTTACCATCTAAACCCTCTGTGTTAGCCTCCAGTGTGATATTTTTCTTATCACTAAAAATATCTTTAAACATTACAAGAAAGTAGGGTTTCCAACACAAAGATATGAAGGAATAAATGTCGCAGTGTGAGCTCCTAGAAGTCTTTTACTGTTACTTTTCTGTGTAAGTACAAATCAACACTTATTAATACATATTTACATCAATTGACCCTAATTTGGTAGAAGAAATTTATGCTCAAATCAATGATCAAATGCATTAGTTGACTTGACCAATGATTGTCCTGGTCACTCCTGTATTTATACATTTGTCTATTAGTTGTGTGGCTGTTTGGAGATGAACCATAAGAGGACACTTGGCATCTCTAAAATGTCAAGACTTTCCTCAGGCTACATTTGATTTCTCATATTCTGTATAGATCAGTTCCTTACACATCTATCATTTGAAGCTTCCTTAAATTAGCTGGTATTTTTAGCTCTTTCAGCTCAAAGTTAGATGGTGGAATGCCCACTGCTTCCTTTTTCCCTAAGTATCATTAGTTCTAGGCATTTATGTCTACAGGACATCCATTTAATATAGCATTCAAAAATGTCCTTTAGGATGTGACCGCCAATGTGCTGGACAATACTGAGAAGTATTATATATACTAAAATGCTATTCTACTTTATTTCTTGCTTCATTCTCTGTAGTCACTAAGTAATTCATCCAAAGCACTTTCTATATAATTTTTTAGTCTGTTTGTTCTCTATATCAAATATTAATAAGAAATATGTAAATCTGAGTTCAAGGGAAGAGAGATCTTTACCTCCTTTCTATTATCTGAAGATAGATATAGATAGACATATTCAAAAAGACAGAAAGATAATCTGCTTAGTCTACATAAAGTTACTTGTATGTGTGTTTTCAAGGAATCCATGTCTTTAATCTTTTTTTGGGCTTATGACTTAGACTAAATAATGAAAATATATTATTCTCCTTGTAATCAGTTAAAAAAAATGAACATTTAGCCCAAACAATTTCAGAGGAAATTTTTTTGACACCTACTTGATTATCGAAGCATACAGGATTTTTCTTTTCATCTCAGAGTATTTTTGTGGACGAAGTCAAGTATCTTCAAAATGAGCATGCGAACATCTTAGAGAGGAACAGAAAGGTGGATGTAGAAGGAATGAGTGAACTAATGCCTCATATAACCATTCTAGGCTATTCACCCCAGTGCCCAGAAGTGAACCTAGTTTATCTTAAGCCTAATACAGAGGCAAGCTGGTTCTTCCAATAATAAGTGTGATCTAAACAGATAGATTTTTGATGCTTCTGGATTTCAAGTATATGGATTTCACTTTAAAATGTCAACTCATCCAATTAGAAGAATGAAACCGACATACATATAATCAAATTCAGAGCAAAAAGTCTTGTAAATATTGGGAACTGGTTCTAATACTCATAATAATGTGGAATATTTAGAGTAGACAATTCAACAAGAGAAAATAAGAATAAAAGTGGTAGATACTCATTGTTGAACTAAAAGACATTTTGCAATGTTACAAGAATCAAGAAAATATAACATTAATTAGTAGAAAACAGAATCAACAACATAGAAAGAGTGAAGTAGAGCCACACAAATATAATTAAACTGATATTTGACATGGAAGTAAAGACAATACTATGAGAAGAGGCTATTTTCAGAACAAATATTTCTAGATTATAACTACATGCAAAAGCAATGTATCTATTCATATACCTTATACCTTTCAAAGTAATTTATTATAGATCATACATATACATGTAAATCATGGAGGTATAAAAGCTATAAACAATAGTTTAAGAAATAAATCAAGGGAACTGTGGGCTTGTCATTGCATTATAAACTCAATTATAAAACCAAGACATTAAAAAATTGATAAGTTGGCTTATTAAATTTAAAGTCTTATATCCTTGCAAAGGATTAGCATCAGATTTGGAGAAACTCTATAAAGCAAATATGGGAAAATAGCTCAAATTCAAACCATTTAAATAGTTTCTAATGTTAAAAATTAAATAAAGCATCTTAATTAAAATGTACAAGGGTTCTGAAGTCATGTTAGATCACAGATGGCAATTATGTGTGTGTATGTGTGTGTCTAAGACATCCTTTATCATTATAGAATTACAAACACAAGTAATTAGCTACCATTCCACTCAGAAGAGAGCCTCAAACTCAGAAACTATGCAAAGCTAAATATTGAGGATCCTTCTGGGACAGTGAAATGAACAGGTTAATGTGGAAGACATGTTTTTACTTTCTTATGAAGGTCAATACTCGTGCATCCTAGAAGTTGTGTTTCTGAATATTTACCCAATTGGTTAAGGAGCTTTATTTTCCCACATGAAAATGTACAGATGGACAGTGGTTAAGGGAGCTTGCTGATTTTGCAAAGGATAGTTTAGTTTTCAACACTAATGTCAAGAGATTGCCGTCTGCCTATAACTCCAGTTCTGAGGATATGGAAGCCTTTTTGATGACTTTCATGGATACTTTCATGTACCTGCATGCATGAACACACACACACACACTCACAGACACACATGCATACACAAAAAATTACATACAAATAAATGAATAATAAAGCAAATCTTCAAAAAAATGTATGGATGCTTATAGAAGGCTTCAATGTAATTAGCAGAATTGCCAAGTAACTAATGAGCTTTAATAAGTATATTGAACGCCAAATGATTGTCTGTGCATTTAATATAATGCATTCAACCAACAAAATAAACTAAACATAAAGCCATAGAAAACATAAATGTATCTTAAATACCTATCGCTAAAAGAAAGAAGCCCATTTGTGATGGCTGTAGATTGATGGTCTTGATCATGTAGTTGCCTAGGAAATGCAAATCTGTATAAGTATTAAAATATCAAAATGGTTGCTAGTGTCTCGCAGGAAGCAGATGGTTTAAGGTGATAAGTTTTTCTATAAGGTGCTGTAACTGTGGGTGCTATATATTTTTCAAAATCCATTGAACTATATTGCACAATGAATGGGTCTTATATTCAAGTAAAATAAATCATTTGAAAGGTTAAGGCAGATAGAATTAAAACCACAACACACTAATTTAACACTGTCACAGATACATAAAAATCATATAGAAGATAAAGTAAATTGAACTTAAAAATCATCGTGTTTTATAAGAATGAAGAAATAAACCTATTAAAAAGCACCATACCTTAGTAGAGCAGTAGCGACCATGTGTTTATGGCATAGCATTTCTATATACTGAAAGTAAAATGAAAGTAAGGAAAGGGTGGCTAGAAGGAGTTGAGTTTCTGTGCTGGAGTGGTTTTATAGGCAGGAAGGTTAGAACCAGTTATTGTTATCTGTGTAAGAAGAGCAGACACTGAGGTGAATTCCTCTTTTAGCCTAAGGAAAAAATAGAAGCTTATATCGAAATGCTTCTGAATGGTATGGGTATTTGCTAATGCCTGTTGAAAGAGCCTAGGAAAAACACTTGGATAAGCAAGCAGCACATTACGCAGACAGATCTTAGGGTCAATGCCATTCTCCTTTAAAATAAACCAGTATTCCTTAGAGAAAGGGCTGGTTCTGGGATTTGGGACAGGTATGCAAAAAAAGACAAATTGAAGCTTGATTGTGGAGCAGGAATGGAGGTTAAAATAAAGAGGAGGAGAGGAAGGAGGAAGAGAGGGAGGAGGGATAAATAACAAAAACAAACTGGGGAGGGGTATTAATAATATTAACATTGCTTGGAAAAACAGAAAATCATTTTACTTTGAGTTTGGTTACAGTTAAATATACAGTTAAATGTGTGTGTGTGTGTGTGTGTGTGTGTGTGTGTGCATGTGCCTGCGTGTTTATGTATTTTCCATGGAGTTACACCACTATGGATTTGTAGAAGCACTGTAGCCCATGTCATGACTGGAAGCCTCTTTTCAGTTATTGTTGTTCAGAACCATCAAACAAACAATAAACCAATGCCTTTGAGTCTAGAGTCTACAGAACTAGGAGAGAATGATGACTGAGCAGAAACAATCCGTCTTACTGCTGAGATGCATCGTCTTTCCCAACTCCTGACATTGGGCTCTCTACAGTGAATTCCTGGTTTTTCAAATTTTGCTCTGTAAATAATATTTATGTATTCTTCTAAAATGTCATGATATAATGTCTTTGCATATATATTATATATATCATGTCATATAAATTATTGCATTTCACAATAATCCTCCCACAACCTCCAGCCCTTACATCTTCCTGCCCCACCTTCTGTGATGTTCTGTAAGCCTTTGGGAAGGGGGATGATATGAATGCCTTATTTAATTCTGAACTTACAATAGTCACTTATCCTTAGAACATTGGCTAGTTTTGACTCACTAAATTAAGTGCTATCTCCTATCCAAGGCAGAGGAAAGTTCCTCTGGTTTTGTGGGTATGAACCTAAATATTAATAGGCAATTTGACATGTCACTTAAAAAGATAATGAGAGTAGTTCTGTACTAGGTCGTATGTTCTCCCCAAAGCCTTGGGCTTCTAACCAGGTTAACAATACTAGACATTCATCCCTTCAAACACAACCTAATGGACTGGTTTTTCAATAGTAGTTATGCCTCTTTTCCTCCAATGGGCACATCTGTGCAGGCAGGAGAGTGTTTTAGCATGGGTATTTTGCCACTATGTAAGACTATTGATGGCTTTTCTCCCAAGGGACATACACAGAACCTTCTGTATTACAGAAGCCAGCCAACCAGAAAGTGTTCAGTTTTCTTCCAGCCTGATTTCTCTATTCTTCAACTAAAATGTATTGTGTGCTCAACAATAGAACCTTACTATATACTTAGTAGCATTCCCAGTGTTCATGTTGTAGTGGGGATCAAATTTGGTCTTCACTCTCATGTAGCAGACATGTTCCCCAATGAGCCATTCCCCTTGCCCCAGAAGAGAGATTTTTGAAAAATAATGATTTTATTTACTCTGTCCCAGAAAGGTTCAGTGAGTTTATTATGGGACAGTTTTTATAAAGGAAGCTACAGGGTGAGAGTCAACACAGTCTTAGGTGCAAATGAAAGTACTTTTGTTGTAAAAAAAAAAAAAAGAAGAAAGAAAGAAAGGCAGTTTATAATAGATGCACTTATTATGGAACTTGAGTGAAGAAGCATGTTTTTATTTTAGCTACTTCATGCCAATTAGGATACATTAATCATGTTGCTACTAAGTGAGACAAAAGTCTTTATATATGAATTTAGTAGTAATTCTACATCAAATGTCCAGTTTTCTTTTTTTTTTTTCAGGAAGAATAACATTTCAATTACATTCTCTTGCATTCTATATCATTTTATGAATTTTATAATTTTAAACCACTCTGGGAAGAAATCTAGGCAGGTGCTATCATTTTCAGTCCTTTGTAGAAGAGACTGTTTCAGAGAGGCAAAATGATTCACTGAGGTGTCACTCAGCTCCTTCATGAACAGTGCTTCTGCCTTTGACTCCTAATCTAGCCATTCCACATGTCCTAATACCATGATCTTCAGAATACAGGATTGATCATGTAGATGGAGGTTTAAAATGTTCTATACCATGGGGATGCTTCCAATACCCCAATCTGCAGACATGCATTAGCTCTGTCCTTCTAGATTCTCTTAATATTAATCCCAATATGCTTTGGTTATTTATGAATGAGGAATGGAAATTTGAAATTTTTTAATTTTAGAATTTAAAGTGAGAGATGGAGCTCAGAAATGCTGCTGAGTTCTTCTAGCTAAAATTCTCTACATTCCATCCCTGGAATACGCCTTTCCTTCTTCAGACCACAGACAGGAAGGTGTGCCCACATTTGTCTTTCCTCACATTCCTTCACATGTGATGTCTTCCCATTACCTCAAGTCCAGTACTTGTTTTCCTCCACTTTTTCCTAATCATGTAGATTGACCACGTGATGAGTGAGCCACACCTGCTGTGTAACAGAATAGTTCACTTTCTTTGTTATTTTACTTTGACTCAACAATGTTCTTGTAAACACCCACCTTTTTGTCCTCTCCTTTCAAGTTGGCTAGGTCTTTTTATAAATATCTTAGTCTCAAAATGATTATCAAACCAAAAGTATCTGTGTATGCCTGATAAAGTTGTTTTCAATTCTCGCTAAACTTGTAAGTCCTGAAGATGTGTCAAGCCCTGATTCCTCTAAAGTTTCCTAACTAGCACTCAAGAAATAGCTGTGAGACTCATGGGAGTGATGGTGTAGGATGACTTATTTATTACTTGTAGAATAATTGCCAAGGGATTCCAACAATCTCTTATTGTTGCATATTTTATATAGTGGAAAACCAATGTTGTAGTCATTGCAGAGTTATGGATGAGTGTAGAGACAGCCAGTACAAACTGCCTTCAATAAACAACATTATTAAACAAAAATATTGATGAGTTATGTTGCATTATTATAATGAGGAGGGAAAAATCTCTAATTAATTAAAAATTAATTGAACTACAAGTTGTGTATGATTTATCTTAAGTGTTAGAAGCAAAAGTCATTTTAGATTTTTATGTCTTAGAATTTACTTATGTTTAAGTAAATTTCTTAGGTATAGACCAGCGTCTGAACAAGAAATTTCTGAATGTGTCCTACAACCTTGTTGAGATAGCCCGATGAAAATAACATTTTTTTTTTTAGAAAATTTTTATTAGATATTTTCTTCATTTACATTTCAGATGTTATCTCCTTTCCTGGTTTCTCCTCTGAAAGCCCCCTATCCAACTCCCCTCCCCCTGCTTCTATGAGGGTGCTCCCCCAACTAACCACCCACTCCGGCTTCCCTGCCCTGGCATTTCCTTACACTGTGGCATCGAACCTTCACAGGACCAAGGGCCTCTTCTCTCTTTGATGTCCGACAAGGCCATCCTCTGCTACATATGCAGCTGGAGCCATGGTTCCCTCCATGTGTACTCTTTGGTTGGTGGTTTAGTCCCTTGGAGCTCTAGGGGGTCTGGTTGGTTTATATTGTTGTTCTTCCTATATGGTTGCAAATCCCATCAGCTCCTTCAGTCCTTTCTCTAGCTCCTCCATTGGGGACCCTATGTTCAGTCTATTGGTTGGCTGCGAGCATCCACCTATTTGTCAGGCTTTGGCAGAGTTCTCAGGAGACAGCTATATCAAGTTCCTGTCAGCAAGCACTTCTTGGCATCTACACTAGTGTCTGGGTTTGGCAACTGTATATGGGAGGGATTCCCATGGGGGGAAGTCTACAGATGTCTTCAGTCTCTGCTCCACACTTTGTCTCTGTATCTCCTCCTGAGGCTATTTTGTTCCCCCTTCTAAGGCCGGAAGTATCCACACTTTGGTCTTCCTTCTTCTTGAGCTTCATGTGGTCTGTGCATTTTTGGGCTGTCTGTACTTTAACTGTAACTTGGCCCTTGAAGTCAAGTATAAAATTTTTTCTTGTATTCATTTCCACTGAAAAGTTTCTGATTAAGGAGTGGCAGGATTTTGATTCTGTGGTGCAGGAAAACTAAACTGGTATTATATTTAGGAAAACTGTTTAGCTTTCTAACTTTAAGGCAGGTACTGACAATATAAAAACACTGCACAATTGCAGTGAAGTTCAGGGCCCAAGATCTCAAAAGTTTAAGCAAGTATTTCTCAGAAATAAAATGGTATTAGATTTCATTTGTCAATACCTTCTGTCTCAAATGGGCTCCCAGCCCATGATGATAATATTTAAACCTAAAAGAAACTTAGAAATAAAAACAAATAGTTAGAAGTGCTATCCACTTGTAGTCCAACACGCTTCACTTTTGAGTAAAGTTTGCAGTACAAAGTAGACATGCTTAATGCAATCTTTGTAAATGAGTTCCTAAGAGGAAATCTATGAATTATGCATAAAAAGATGTACTGAGCACAGACTTGTGTCTTTTAGGATGCTGAAGAACTCCTGAAACCTCTGTTGACTTTTAATTTTTCAATTTAAATTATTATTCTCAGGTTGCTCTCACCCCAATATTTACCAAGATATTTTATTCATCATAGAACATCTGTGAGGGAACAACTATTTAAGGTATGAAGTGGCTACAGAAATGACCCTGACAGGCAAACTATTTCAATACAATCATGTAGAGAAAAATATTCCTTGTATTTAGAGATGCTACAAAACTTTCAGGTAAGCTGTAATTTATTTTAAAGTTATTTAATACTTAGATAATAAACCATACTCATGAGAACATTGCTAGAATATATTATCTATTTTATGACCATAATAGTAATTGATCTATTTAAAGATATACAAATGCATAAATAAAATAAGAAAAAATAAGTGGTTGAACCAAAATTCTTCAAACATTTTCTCTATAATCATTCATTGTTTTGTACTCATGAACTACGTGTCCTGTCTAGAGATATATAATTTTTATCAAATGACTATTGACCTGTCTACTCTTCTATAAACAGGTTCTTCACTTAATAGTTCATTATATTCTTATTTTGTCACATATTGTTTTACATCTTGATATTTAATGTTATATAATATTTCATCATTTATATAAACTGTAATTTATTTGGATAATGCTGTTAGTGCCTGTTCTTTACCTGTGTTATAGATATTCTATGTTCATAAATATTTCTTACATTTTTAACATATTTCAACACAAAGTCATAGAATTTTTTAGGTTTGTAATATATAATCAAGCAATGAAAAGCTGATTTCAACCAAAGGTTGTGACCCAGACTTGTAGTACCGTGTTGGTTTGGTTAAGTGATTTTATTCCTTATCCTTGTAGGAATAATACCAGTCATCTACTTCTGATCAAGATCCTGAAAAGTGAGTGATCCAAGCACCCAGATCCCATTTCAATGGTGGCCATTTGTAAAAAGTCCGTTCTTGGTTTAGAAAACATTGTATTGTTCATAGTGGAGACAAAATACTTCCTTGTTAAGGAACTGAATAAACAAAATGCCATATTACCTAAAAGCTGATCAAATCTAATTGAAAATAGTCTAGGGCTTCAGAGTTACATATAGTACCCTATGCTAAGGTTTGCATATGCAAGAAACTGAAGTAAATATTAAATTTTCCCTCATAATTTAGATGAGCATGCATAAGCTATCGGAGTTCAAGTGATCTCTAGGTCACACATTCAGCAGAGTCCTGATTGGCTGAAAGTCAGGAGGTTTGCTTTAATCATATGTACGATCTATTTGGAATATAGTAGAATAATGACATAATTCACTTTCCTTTTTTTTCATTTTTTATTGGTTATTTTGGTTATTTTATTTATTTACATTTCAAATGTTATCCTCTTTCCCAGTTTCCCCTCTACAAACCCCCTATTCCATCCCTCCTCCCCCTGCTTATATGAGAGTGCTCCCCACTCACCCACCCACCCACTCCTGCCTCATCTACCTAGTATTCCCCTATACTGGGGCATCAAGCCTTCACAGGACCCAGTGACTCCCATCTCTGACAAGGCTATCATCTGTTACATATGCAGCTGGTCCCTTCATGTATACTCTTTGTTTGGTGGTTTAGTCCCTGGGAGCTCTGGGTGGGAGTGTCTGTTTATTTGATATTGTTGTTCTTCCTATGAGGATGCAAAACCTCTTCAGCTCCTTCAGTCCTTCTCCTAATGCCTCCAGTGAGATCCAACCATCCAATGGTTGACTGCAAGCATCTGCTTCTGTATTTGTCAGGCTCTGGCAGAGTTCTCAGGAGACAGCTATATCAGGCTCCTGTCCGCAAGCACTTCTTGGCATCAGCAATAGTGTCTGAGTTTGGTGTCTGCATATGGGATGGATCCCCAGGTAGGGCAGTCTCTGGATGGTCTTTTCTCCACACTTTGTCTCCAGATTTCTTTTAGACAGGGGACATTCTGGGTTAAAATTTTGGAGATGGGTGGGAGGCCCCATCCTTCAACCAGGGACCGTGCCTAACCTCTGGATATGATCTCTATAGGTTCTTTCTCCCCTTTGTTGGGTGTTTCAGCTAATTTTATCCCTGTTGGGTCCTGGGAACCTCTTGCTTTCCTGGCATCTTGGATTTTCTGATTCCTCACCCACCATTGCTACACACCTCTGTTCAATTTCCTGACACTCTGTACATCTTCCCCATCTCCTCCCATAGCCTGATCCTGCTCCCCTTTTTCTCTTCCCCTCCTTTCTTACTCCCAAGTCCCTCCCTCCCTCTACCTCCCATGACTATTTTGTCCCCCTTATAAGTAGGACTGAAGCATCCACACTTTGATCTTCCTTCTTCTTGAGCTTCAGATGGTTTGTGAGTTGTATTGTGGGTATTCGGAACGTTTTGCCTGATATCTACTGATCAGTGAGTGCATAATATGTGTGTTCTTTTGTGACTGGGTTACCTCACTGGTAATAGATGATATTTTCTAGTTCCATCCATTTGCCTAAAAATTTCATTAAGTCATTATTTTTATGCCTTCTGCTCTAAGATCAAGAATTGACAAATGGGACCTCATAAAATTACAAAGCTTCAGTAAGGCAAAGAACAAAATGGCAACCAACAGATTGGGGAAATATCTTTACCAATCCTACATCTGATAGAGGGCTAATATCCAATATATACAAAGAACTCAAGAAGCTAGACTCCAGCTTATCAAATAACCCTATTAAACATGGGAAACATAGCTAGACAGATAATTCTCATCTGAGGAATACTGAATGGCAGAGAAGCATCTAAAGAAATGGTCAACATCCTTAGTCATCAGGGAAATGCAAATCAAAACAACACCGAGATTCCACCTCACACCAGTCAGAATGGCTAAGATCAAAAACTCAGGAGACAGAAGACTGGCAAGGATGTGGAGAAAGAGGAACACTCTTCCATTGCTGGTGGGATTGGAAGTTGGTACAAACTCTGGAAATCAGACTGGCAGTTTCTCAGAAAATTGGACATAGTGCTATCTGAAGACCCACCTATACCATTCCTAGGCATATACCTAAAAGATGCTCCAACATATAACAAGAAAACATGCTTCACTATGTTCATAGCAGCCTTATTTATAATAACCAGAAGCTAGAAACAATAAAGATATCCCTAAACAGAGGAATGGGTACGGAAAATATAGAACACTTACACAATGGAGAACTACACAGCTATCATAATTCACTTTTAAAATACTCATAATTGTTGTCAGAGTCAAGTTATTCTCTAGTATATCATACTTGTAGCAGACATAGATATCTTTCTTTGCACTGATAAACACTAGAAGAACCTGAGTATTAAGAGCACAGGGTTGTTCTGTTAAGGGACCTGTTCCTTCAAGACCTAATATTCATCCAGAAGGCTAGGAGACTAAATGCTTTCAAGCCTAGTGATCTTTGCATCATTAGTTTGGCCAGAAACCACACAGGACCCTTCTGCAGACTCTTATCATAATTCTGTTTTTCTCAATTAATCTGTAGAACTTATATTTATGGAAAATCTTGTATGTACATTATAAAGAGTTTTAATGTCTAATCCTTATCTAGCTATGTTACTCACAGAGTTTTATGTATGCTTTTTTTGTCCATGTAAGACTGAGTTAGCTATCACCAGAAAAGTTTTCATCAAATTTTGCTTTGTTTAAATATATGTAAAATAAACCATTCAGGGTCAGATTCCAGAAGTTTAAACCAACACTTGCTACTGAGTAATGCTGAAATGAGCTGCCTTCTTACTTTATGCCACTAGTCATTTCAATGTGCCTAAGAATAACAATAAAATTTATGCTATCCTAAGCAAATTTTAAATTAAGAAGTAAACAAATAGATAAAAAACAAACACAATTTTCTACAAAATACAGAACAAAATTGGACTGGCTTTTTAATGTATCATTGCATTATAATTGTCTCATTATTTAATTTTAATTTGTAGCTTAAAATGATTATTTTCCTTTTTACTCTCTTATTTTCTAACATGTATATTTAGATGAAAAGGAAATAAAAGCAACCAAAGTAAGCTGTAGACGTTAGGTTTTATAACTCATAATTTACTGCCTTGAAAGCAATAACTTTTGATTCATGAACAAAAATAAGATTAATATTTATTCTAATACATATTTATAGTGTTCATGAGAGGGAAAACAGATAGAAAACATACACACACACAAACAGTTAATCACATACACACATGTAAGCATACAAGGAAGGTAGCTTATGTCATTATAGCAATTTTGAACAATGTGTATTTTACTATCTTCTCATGCCCTCATACTCTTTATTCACTAATCCATCCTTGTAACCTTTCTCTTAAGTCTCTGTAGAGGAATATTAATCCAGCAATTTGGCTACTGTGGCAAGGGATCATACCCAAAGACTTCTAGGTCTGTGCAATCTGTCTGAAATATAGGTAAACCCTTAGTACACAACTTTATCCCAAACAATGAAGGTAAAGTTAATTTGTAGAAGGAAGGACCCGTGTTTGAAAGTGATGTCTAATTGAGGCACAGATTAAATGTCTAATCAGAGAAAGATTTGACAGAATGAACCAGAGGTAGGATATGTCCAACTTTTTTGGGAAAAGGGGAAGTGACTTATGAGAGCAATAGAGAGAGAGAGAGAAAGAGAGAGAGAGAGAGAGAGAGAGAGAGAGAGAGACAGAGACAGAGACAGAGACAGAGACAGAGACAGAGACAGAGACAGAGAGACAGACAGAGAGACAGAAAAAGCGAGACAGAGACAGAGAGAGATGCCACACCCACTTGTCTACTCCAGTGAAATCCAAAATATGGAATATCAGGGATAAAAGCCTGATTAAGGACAAGAGGCGTTATGACTTCAAAAGGAGTTCTGAGCCTCCTGGGAATTCAGACAGTGGTTTCCAATCGTCAACATGCCCTCTTATTTAGGCATAAAAGGTACCCCCAAAAAAGATTCGTTAATGGCTAAACTTAAGATTAGTCATTGCCTCCTGGCCAGCACAACGTTCCAACATATCCTAATTTAATTCCAAGCTCTCCTTAGCTTGGAATTTCTCTCAAGAAATATGCCTTATCAGACAGGTTGTTCTCTGAGTTAGCAATAGAGGTCAAGCACATAGTTAGAATTCTCAGGGCAGTCCCACAGAAGACAGAACTGTTTTACATACTAGAGAGTAATCAAGGGCTTCCCTCACTTAAGGGCATCAGCAGGAACTGCTAGATAGGAACTTCCTGGTGCTTACCTTCAGCAGACCCAGAGAATTAGCATAGGAATACCAAAATAGCCCCAGCAGGGAAGGCACCACTGCCCTTCTGCCTGCTTCACACCTGGATGCCTGATCCTACTGACCTTGATGTGACTGTCACTTGCCTAAGTGACTTCAATCTTGCTCTCTGATCCTATTGACCTTGTTGTAACCCCTAGCCCGCCTACATGACTTTTGTTATTCACCCTGTTTTCTGTATACCATATAAGTCTGGTTTTCACTTTGTGCAGGGTTCGCGCACTCTGACTAGAACTAGAACTTCGATGGACTAGGACTTAGATTCATGCAGTCCGTAGTCCCCCGGGCCCAGAGCACTTGGGCCCGAGGGGTGCAGCACCTGTCCAGACGAGGTGGCTGCTTTAGACCCAGTGTGTTTTAGATGGCCTCAGATGTACCTCAACTATTGAGCTGCTAGATTTATCATTTCTCTTTTGCAATGACTGTAAAAGTCTGATGCCATTTTTAAGAAATACAATCAGATCCTGTACTTCCATGTGTCATCTCTGCCATCATTTCTTCACATACGCCTTGTCGATTTGACTAGGACCCCATTTCTCCCACGGGTTGAGGGAGGCCCAGACTGGCCAGCCTGCGGCAAAGAGACAGAGAGACAGAGACAGACAGAGAGAGACAGATACACCGTGCCACAAAGAGACACAAACAGAAAGAAGGGACTTTTATCAGGATAGTTGAACAGAGACCGATTGTAGAGAGAGAACAAACTAAGTGTAGGTAAAGACAGAACGAGACAGAGAATGAGAAGGAGTAAGAAGATTAGAACAGATTGTTCTTTTTGAGTTCAAGCAGAGCATTTCAGCAAAAGAGTATTTATCTATCTATCTATCTATCTGTCTGTCTGTCTGTCTGTCTGTCTAGAGAGAGAGAGAGGAAGCCAGACTGACTCAGTCAGCTTATAAAGGAGTTTGAATCAGAACAGCTGAGTTGAATCAGCTAGCCAGAACTGTGAAAGAATTAGAAAGGGTGAACTTACTCAGCAGCAAGTTTCATTCTAGTCCTAGATTAGATTGTATGGAAGCTAGAAGCTTCCAGGACTAGGCCTAGGTTAGCTGATGGAGGCAGTAAGCCTCTGAGATGACAATTATGTCAGGGGAATACCAGTAACTTTTATTAGTCTCAAGCCACAGGGAAAATGACTGGCATGCCTGTTTAAAGTATCACAGCAGACCTGGTCACCAGGTGGGTTCTCCCAGCATCCCTCAGTCCCTATCTGTTAAAGGATATGACTGCCATACCTTGCCATCTACCCATGAACTTTCCAGCCCAAATGTTGGTTTGCCTTTCCCTCAGAGACTCTCTCTTGTGTAATCCTCCCATTTTGGCTACCTGTCCCTTTACCCTTTGCTCTCTTGAATCCCACACCTCATTCTTCTCATTCGTCTCTCCCCCTCTTCTTTCGGCTCTAATGTTCCCTCTCCTTGTCTTCACATGGCCCAGGGCCATTTTCTAGATGTCTCTGCTTTTGCTATGCTCTCCCTTTAATTCACAACAGATTTTCTCCTTCACTCTACCTAGGACCTGTTGTGCACTTTCTTTTTTCTTTCCTTTTTTATTCACATTCTTCAAGTCTCACCCCCTTTTTTACAACCCAAGGCTGCTTTTCCTACTGTTTTCCTTCCTTATCATCTGTTTTTACTCTTTTGATCCTTGTCCTTATGCATCCGTAAGTATTGTTGCTGTATTAACAAAAGCAATGAAACAAGACCAGCTTAGAGGCCCATAAACAGAAAAATACAGAATGAAAATCTGGTGCATATACACTTTGAAATTTCATTCAGCTATAAAGAAATAAGTCATGAAATTTGGATGAAATAGATGAATTTCAGAAACATGATGTAAGGAAATCTAAATTAAAAAAAAAACCCATATGCTCTGTCACATGTATATATGCTACCCTGCCATGTATATATGCATAGGTATAAATTGGTGAAAATGTGGGTAACTATTTGTATCTACTATATAATCAACAATGATTTTAAGAGTTCAAGAATGTGTAACCAGGTGCTTGTGTCCTGCAAAGTCTCAAGCTAGATCACTAGTCTCAGATCTGAGTCTAGAGATGCTGCATTTCTTGAAGGTGCAGATAACTTGATGACTTTCCAGGAAAGTTTCTCTGATAGTGCCCCAGCATCCCCTGGTGATACAGTTTCCCTTTAGTCTATTCTTGACAGATTATGATGTCCGGCTTATTCAAACAAACCACATCTGACATTTTCTCATCAAGTAGAGCTTTGTTTTGATTGGTTAACTCTGTCATCTGTGATTATTCCTGACAGGAGTTGTATTGCTTTCCTTCCTCATCACCCTCCCTTCCCTCTTTCCTCATTTCTTCCAGTCAAGAAGCATAAAGTTTATGGAATTTTCCTCAAGGTATAGTATATTCATTAATGCAAAAGTAGTAAGACTTATTATAAATAAATTTTATATTGACATCCAATTGATAATGTTCTCTTGCTAATGGAATTTGTCATGGATTTTAATTAGATACAACATGGATCTAATTATACTTTTTAGAGCATAAGAGTTACCTTTTTGAAGGAATATATAAACATCAATGTAGTTTTAATACTGCTTATGAATTCTGTTGAGTAAAGAATATCATGATTAGATAAAATTATTTTCCAATAAAGGAAAATATATAGCATTTGCTTTAATGTATTTATAACCAGTTACTGTGTATGGGCCAGCTATTATTTAATGGATGCAAAAAACATGGAAAGGGGGATTAGTTTTCCTTTGGTATTATATTATTAGCTTACTGAATTACCTCCAAGTGTTCTCAAGGTTTTAACTTTTATTTATCATTATTGTATGTATGTTTACATGTTAAGTGCATGTAGAGGTCATAGGGAATTTTTGTGAAGTAGGTTCTCTCCTTCCACTCACATTGTCGGGCTTCTTGACAATGACTGTTATCAGAAGAGCCATCTCACCCACTCTTCACGACCTTATGAATATCCTTAATCAAAAATTCAACACGTAGCAATGATTGACTATAATGTACCAGCAGTAAACTGATCTATAAAATTACACTGGAATGCAAAAAATACAGAAAGAGATTGTCCAATTCCAACAGTTTGATAGATGTGGCCACATATAGCTGTTAGCCAATCAAGGTACAGAACACATCCAGCACACCTCTCTTTCTTGTTAATAAACCATAGAGAACAATACTCCATAGGCACCTGCCGCTCTGATTCTTCTCCATACTGTAGTTCCTCCTAATTCATGAAAATATAATATCATGGATTAATGGATATCATGTATCAGCAAAACTCATGCCTCCTGTGGTTCACTTTGGTTGTACAATTTGTCACTTGATATTTTAGTTACAACACATTTCTTGCATAAAATGACATTCTTTTAACATTTCTCATTTGGCATACAGCTTTACTTTTCACCTTTATTAAAGCCTTACTTGACAACTACTTTGGTGAGTACATGCTTTTATTGCTCTCCAGCAAATATTTAGAGGTAAACACACACACACACACACACACACACACACACATGCACGCACACACACACACCACACACACACGCACACACACACACCACACACACACGCACAC
>NW_022196904.1:183384626-183399781 GCF_008632895.1 Mastomys coucha | reverse complement strand
ACACACACACGCACACACACACGCACACACACACACACACATACTTCCAAGGTTCAATGAAGGAGTGCTGTGAAGTGTTGTTCTCTGAGCATGACATGACCATGAGTGAATGCATGAAAGCACAGCATCTCTGGTTACCTACACAACCTCTGCACAAGACCATGTATGACAACATTATAGCATCCTGAGCCCTACTCATAGCTGAGGAGCTACAGGGCTGTCTGTATCTGTGTCTGTGTCTGTATCTGTGTCTGTGTCTGTGTCTGTGTCTGTGTCTGTGTCATCTGTATCTGCATCTGCATCTGCATCTGCATCTGTATCTGTATCTGTATCTGTATCTGTATCTGCATCTGTATCTGCATCTGTATCTGCATCTGTATCTGTATCTGCATCTGTATCTGCATCTGTATCTATATCTGTATCTGTATCTGAATCTGTACCTGCATCTGCATCTATATCTGTATCTGTGTCTGTGTCTGTGTCTGCGTCTGCATCTGTATCTGTATCTGTATCTGTATCTGTATCTGTATCTGCATCTGTATCTGCATCTGCATCTGCATCTGTATCTGCATCTGTATCTGTATCTGTATCTGAATCTGCATCTGTATCTGCATCTGTATCTGTATCTGTATCTGCATCTGCATCTGTATCTGCATCTGTATCTGTATCTGTATCTGTATCTGTATCTGCATCTGCATCTGTATCTGTATCTGCATCTGTGTCTGTGTCTGTATCTGCATCTGTATCTGTGTCTGCATCTGTATCTGCATCTGCATCTGCATCTGT
This sequence comes from Mastomys coucha, assembly GCF_008632895.1. Taxonomy (NCBI): domain Eukaryota; kingdom Metazoa; phylum Chordata; class Mammalia; order Rodentia; family Muridae; genus Mastomys; species Mastomys coucha. The sequence goes on along the minus strand of NW_022196904.1, from coordinate 183,398,995 downwards.
ATCTGTATCTGCATCTGTATCTGCATCTGCATCTGCATCTGTATCTGCATCTGTATCTGTATCTGTGTCTGTGTCTGTGTCTGTATCTGCGTCTGCATCTGCGTCTGCATCTGCATCAGTATCTGTGTCTGTGTCTGTGTCTGTATCTGCGTCTGCGTCTGCGTCTGTATCTGCATCTGTATCTATTATATGTATATATGAAAATATTAAATACATATGTATGAAAATATATGCATATATGAGTATATATAGTGTATATATATATGAGTATATTCACTAATTCTATTTTTCTTTGTTTTAAAAGAACACTTCTAATACTTTCACCAACACATTTACCTCCCAGTTTTTCCTGATTTTATGTCTTTTCAAAGTAACCCTTTGATTCTAATTACTGTTGCCCATATGCATCACATATATATGATATAAACACATAATATGTAAAATAACATATGTATGTTTGTGTGTGTGTATGTGTGTATTCTAGGTACTATTATTCAGTGGTTCAGTTTCATTATCGTCACCCATGTGGCATGTTTAATTCCTAAATCCTTACACTGATGTTAAAATTAAATAAAATAATGCTTACAAACAGTGACTTATACACAGAAGCAACCAAATACATTGTGAATGAGTGAATCCCCCTTCAGATGATGTTGAAGATCTGTCATTCTTCTTTGTTTTTCTTTTCTTCTTTTTCCTTCCACTCTTAACCACTCCAGAAAAAGCTCCACATTTCTCTGCTGTTTGTAGCTACAAAGCATGGCTATGCACTATGACACCATTGAGTCTTTGCTTCCTTTATCCTTCAATCCATGATTTTGGGAAATCAGTGCATTTTACCAGTTTACTTGGCAGAAATCTCAACATTATTGTTACATGTTGGCTTTTTTCAACCTGAAATTGTTATTCTAACATTTCTAGTGGTAGTACAGCCTCCTTCGGTCCAAGTGAATCCCAATTCCTCTACTGCCATAACCAGTCCTGATATGCTTATGCCTCATTTTCAGCACTCTTGTATTTCATGCAACACCGTGTCTGTCATTACTGCTTTGACTACATTGACACTCCAGTTTTGGAAGCACTGTTTCCAGTTTTTAAAATGAGTCTGTGTCTTCCCTCAGGTGGAAATGGGAGCATTCATGAATCATTTATTAAGTTAAGGCCTCCCAGTCTACCCCTCAAGCACCACTGCATTTAGGAATTATCAGCTGATGAGAAGAGAAGTGATTAGGAGGGTGAGGAACCATAATGAGGAGGAAGCTTCAGGGCTCCCACTTATGTGAAGGAGCCAACTAGAGACAGCAGGGAATGGATGGGAAGAGAGGGATGAGGGAAAGCCCTTCACAGCCTAAAGGAGTGTGAAGTAGCAGGAAGAAGTAAGTTAAACTGCAGAGAAGACAATCGAAAACTTTGCCACAGGGTCCTTCTTCTAATAATGAAATGTTATCAGTGCAGTCTGAGATATTACTCTAGAATTTTTCAGAAAACAAATCACAAAGACTAGAGTGTAAATAAATTTACTTACAATGGGTAACATGTTTCTCTAGTGGATACCTCAGGCTACATTCTCCCTGAGGGCATGGTAAGAGTCAGTGAGACCTAAGGAGCATCTATTCAGCTCTTTAAAAACATATTCCACAGTTCTTCAATTTTGTACTTTTTTAAAAAAAAATTAGCCTCATTTTAGACTTAAATTGTAAACATGAAGACTAAAAAAATCTAGTGTATAATTCTCTATGCACTCACCCCTTACCTTTCAACATTTCACATATTTTTTTTCTATTGTTCTAACATTTAGTTTTTATCTTAGTGCCCCATTCACACATATACTTCTAGTCTTTATTATTATTATTATTTTTCCTTTTTAATAAAATTTTATTGGATATTTTCTTTATTTACATTTCAAATGTTATCCCTTTTCCCAGTCCTCCCTCCATCAAAATCCCCTCTCCCATCCTCCTACCCTGCTTCTATGAGGGTGTTCCCCCACCCACCCACCCACTCCCACCTCCCCACCCTTGAGTACCACTCCTGGGCATTATACCTAAATGATTCTCCAACATGTAACAAGGACACATACTCCACTATGTTCATAGCATCCTTATATATAATAGCCAGAAGCTGGAAAGAACCCAGATGTCCTTCAACAGAGGAATAGATACAGAAAATGTGGTACATTTATACTACTCAACTATTAAAATCAATGAATTTATGAAATTCTTAGGCAAATGGATGATACTAGAAAATATCACCCTGAGTGAGGTAAACCAATCTGAAAAGAACACATATGGTATGCACTCACTGATAAGTGGATATTAGCCCAAAAGCTCAGAATTCCCAAGATACGACTCACAGACCACATGAAGCTCAAGAAGGAAGAACAATGTTGTGGATGGGCCTGGTGCTGTTCTTGTGAACCAATCACCTAATGAATAAAGTACTCAATCACTAGGCGAGTAGGCTGGACTTCTGGGTTGGAGAGAGGAAGTTGGAGGGAGACAGACAGCATATGGGTAACATGTAGCTGCTATAGTTTCCCAGTGTCGTGGCAGATCTGCAAAGATTTGCCACAGGAGGAATCAGATTTTAATAAGGCTTATAAGATTAGGTTTTAGTGGTTCTGCCCAGAGATTGAGTTACCATTGTTTCTGAACTAAGTTTGTGTTGCGTTTTCCTTCATGGGTGGCTCATCTGGGTTCAAGAGAGAAAGGTATGGTAACAAAGCATGAGTTTGCCTGAGGTGCATCACAAGGGCAGTGGGTTATTTGAAGCATGGGGCTGACATGGTAATGACTCTCTAGTGGGAACCTAGAGAGCAGGGTGGAGAGATTGCGGAGTTCAGAGTCAGAGGCTCCACAAGATAGAAACAGAAAGGCCACTGACCACCAGTGCATGGCCAGGGCAGAGAGTAACAGGGCAGTAGCACAGGAATGTGGTCATTTTTAATATTTCCCCCAACAGACCAAAGTGTGGGTGCTTTGACCCTTCTTAGAAAGGGGAACAGAATAATCATGGGAGAAAATACAGAGACAAATTGTGGAGCAGAAACTGAAGGAAAGGACATCCAAAGACTGCCCCCTTCCCAGGGATCCATCCCATATACAGTCATCAAAGGCAGACACTCTTGTGGATGCCAAGAAATACATGCTAACAGGAGCCTGATATAGCTGTGTCCTGAGAGGCTCTGCCAGAGCCTGACAAATACTGAGGCAGCCAACCATTGGACTGAGCAAGAGGTTCCTAATTGGGTCCCCAATGGAGAAGTTAGAGAAAGGACTGAAGGAGCTGAAGGGGTTTGCTACCCTGCAGGGAGAACAATAGTATCAACCAACCAGACCACCCTCCCCCAGAGCTCCAAGGGACTAAACCACCAAATAAAGAGTACACATGGAGGGACCCATGGCTCTAGCTGCGTATGTAGCAGGGGATGGCCTTGTCAGGCATCGATGGGAGGAGAAGCCCTTGGTTCTGTGAAGGCTAGATGCCCCAGTGTAGGGGAACACTTCACATTTTATACTCTATTTATGACTACCAAGATAGTACCTGTAGTACAATTCTTCTAAATATTTCTTTTTTTTTTTCCTATTTTGGTTAGTGTCACAATTTTACACACTTGCTTTCCTGCATCGCTATGCTTCAATTAACTTTGAGAGGTCTTACAATTTCCTATTTTAAAAGACATGGTCAGTCTTTAGAAGCACTGACAGGTTTCTGTGGGAAGGGCCTCAATATGGGTGTGCCTCAGGTCTTTCCCACTGTAGAACTAGAGCTGTATACTGTGGGGGAAAGCATAGAAAGAGATGGATACCAATGTTGTCATGTCATATTAGGATACATATGCATGTCTGAGGAGAATATCAAATCCTATATCCTGTGTTACAACAAAAATTGCCTTCCTCGATAATAACAAATAGACTACTGATTGATGTGTTTAACCTTTATTGATTTAATTCAAACTATTTTCTTAACCTATTGTATTATATCTAGTTAGCTGTTTGAGAGGCCAACCCAGCAAGTGCTTGGTGCCTGACATCACGTGCTTTGCTGTGCAGTGCAGACTCCTTATCGGATATTGCTTATCACTGTGGCTCTAGGGGCTATTGATAGTCCTTGCTCTGTGAACACAGTCCTTTCAGGAACTTCATTGTCTTTGTCTCCTTATGAGATTATAAAATCTTTCCAGTTTGAAAGGCTCTGAGTTTGGAAGCAAGAAGATAAGGGTGGTATCCAATTGTACCATCACGTGCTCATGCCAGTTACCCTTGACTAAGCGCCCAATTACGTGAGTCTATTCAATATGGTGTGAGAGACCTCGAATGACATGGTGTGAAAGATCCCAGCTGCTTCAAGGGAGAAGTTCTCATTTTTGAATAGATGATAAAAGGAGCCTTTTGATAACATTTAAGCAGTGAAGTCTCTGATTTCAAAGGCAAAGATAGTGGATTTTTGAAAACCTCAGTCTCCAAACCTCAATTACATGCACTGAATAGTCAAGAACTCCACTTTCAAATCTCACAAGCTTTCAAGAAATCGAGGCTGTGAATTAGCTATTGATTCATAAAGGGGAAGTTGAAAAACTGTCTCAGTAAGTGAAAGAAAGTGGTATAATGAGGTAGTTTAGTGGCTTCGTGTTTCCCCTCTTTCCTTTAACACAGCTGTTCTTAGCCAGAAACAGGATACTTTAATTCAGACAATACACATTTGAGAGATAGTAGGGCATGTATGCAGTTCCTTGAGCCATGAAGTCTCATATCAAGTTTTATTAGTTGTATGATGTATGTATTGGGCAAGTGGTAAAGTAACAAGATCAATCAAGGGCTGTTTTAAATGTCAGAGATTTCCTTAGCAGTCTGGAGGTAGGAGTGCTTACTTTAGATGGGGAGATGTTGGGAAGTACATGCTCTGCGGTGCTGTCTTCACTGGAAGTGTTTAATGGACATCTGACGAGTTTTTGGTTCAACACTCTTCCTCCATTTATTGTTACAACATTTGAGGAACAGATTTCTTCCAGTCTCTGTGTCTCACTTGAATTGTGTGTTCTAAAGGACTTGAGAATATGACCAATTGGTTGGCTGCAACCATTCACACCAATGCTGATGCAGATGTTCGAAGTCAACCATCAGATTGAGCTCGGGGCCCCTGGTTGGTAGCTGGAGGAATTGGAAGGACTGGAGGAACAGAGGAGGGTTGCAACCCCATAGGAAGAACAATGTCTGCTGGCCAGAACACCCACAGCTCCTAGGGACCAGACCACCAACCAAAGAGTATATACGGAGGGATCCATGGCTCCAGATACATACGTAGCAGAAGATAGCCTTGTCTGACAGCAATAGGAGGAGAAGCCCGTTGTCCTGTGGAGGTTTGATACCCCAACATAGGGAGATGCTGGAGCAGTGGAGCAGGAGTGGGTGGGTGGGTGAAGGAGCACCCTCATAGAGGCAAAGGGGTCGGGGGAGAGGGCAGATGGGATTGCAGAGGGCTAGTCAAGAAGGGGATATCATTTGAGATGTAAATGAATGGAATGATTAATAGAAAATTAAAAAAAATAAAATACGATCAATTGATGTTGCCTGACTCATACAAGAATTTTAATACTGGATAACATGACACAAAAGTAGAGTTAACACATGGTTAACTTCGTGGTGTCTGTCTTGCCTCTTACTTCTGTCTCTGGAATTATCCTATCTCTACCTAATTCTTTTTAGACCCATAACCTCTTCCTTGATATTAACCTCTATGAAAGGCAGTTTGAGGCTCATAACTCTAAAACTCTCTTTATGTAACTGGTTCTTTTAGTCATGTATAGTAACATCATTTAACTCTTAATATTTCAGAACATTCATAGAACATTAGGGGCTATTCAAACCCTGTGCACATAGGAGCAACCTTGCTTTTCCATTGCCTTTGACCTGGATCATTTCACCTTTCACATCTAATATTTTCTTTCTTGAGTTTCATATCTATTCAGGTAATGACCCTATGCCAAAATCTATAAGCAGAAAGAATGAAGACAGTTGTATATCGTGACTATATTTTACTATCCATAAAAACATTGAAGAGACTTGACCTTTCTTTACATTTAGTATTATTAAATCTCCTTTCTCCCCCATACTTCTCTCTCACCTTTGTAAGTATGTGTGTATCTCTGTCTCTGTCTTTGTGTTTCTCTGTCTTTCTGTTTCTGTGTGTGTGTGTGTGTGTGTGTATGTGTGCGTGTGTGTGTGTGTGTATGTGTGTGTGTGTGTGTGTGTGAGAGAGAGAGAGAGAGAGAGAGAGAGAGAGAGAGAGGGTGGGGAGAGGGAGAGAGAGAACACATGCCAAGGCCTGTGTGTGAAAATCAAAGGACAACTTTATTTTAGAAGTTGTTTCTCTCTTTCCACCGTAGAGTTTCCAGGGATTAAACTCTGGTTATCAGTCTTGATGATAAACAACTTTATCCTCTAATCTGATTAGCAAGAAGACTCCATCTTTGGTCTGAAAAAGGTGACAGCTAGATTGATTATAGATCTGTAGATAGATAGATAGATAGATAGATAGATAGATAGATAGATAGATAGATAGATGCATATGTACCTACATATGTGGTTTATTCAGGATTTATAAAATTGACTCTACTAAGTTTTATAGAATGCATCAATATTAAATATTGTTTATATGCAATGATATAAAATTGAAAGACAAAGATCCTTGGTAGCAAGATCTTAACAGGGAGAGATGTGTAACTGAAATATTGACAGTTAAAATTGTTTTTAAATAAAAATTAATACATGGACCTTTAATTAATATTAATTAATTGTTCATTTTAGAAAAGGTTATCCTGATTTTAGGTAGCCTGTTTCAAATGTCAGTCTAGCAGCATTACATATGCATAGCACTGTTCTGGCCTCCCTTTCATTTTTATATTGCATATATATATACATGACTTTTGGGCCTCACTAGTTTTCAAGGTAGACATCAATATTTCTTTACTTTATTAATTTTAACAAAGTTATGTTTTTGTATACACACTTGTGGTGGTTTGAATATGTTTGGCCTAGGGAGTGGCCTACAATGTTTTTCCACTAAGTAAAATATACAGAGGACAAAAAAAAATGACAAGTCTTGAAAATATAAGTTTATCTGATGGCTGTCAATCAATCTGCCTGTTGATAATACCCAAGGGGCTAGAAGTTTTATAAAGTTCCCCTATAATGGCTGATGTGCAGCTAGTTTTTCAAGATTTCCTGGTTGTAAGCATGTCAGGCTGTTTCAGAGCAGGTGAGAAAGTGTTATAGATACAGCAATTTAAGACAAATTTGTAATTCTAGCATGAATCAGGCTTTTTCATGAATAAACTATATTGGTTGTTGCAAGTATTTATTCATTTCACCCTCTTAAAAGTTTGGTTTCAGTAATAGTTACTGGTGATTTTTTCACTTGTGAGAATGAATGTTTTTCACAGACCCTTACTCCACGCCATTAGATTCATATCTGGATCATGAGACTTAATTTTAAAACTCCAATGTCGCCTTGACTATGTCAGTATGCCAAAGTCAAGGGCAGAGACATTTGTTAGCTCACCTGTAAGGCTTCTAGGGTACTTGGAATAATAGAGTCATCTCTCAGTCTTATAAAATAGCAGCATGTTTTATTGCTATTTTTTCTGATTCCTTTCATTTTTTTCTGAAGTCCAGTAAAATGAAACCACTCTATAGCTCTATTAAAAGGGGAAAAAGTGTCATTGGGTAAATTGTTGTTTAGGAATATGATGAAAATATCTATTGATCATCAATCTATCATCTCTTTATATCTTTTCATATATAAATATTTATATACTATATTATAAAATAACCATTAATTTAAATTGTAAAACAGCAATTGCAAGAAAAGAATACTATAGTGACTAATGAGAAAATTATTTCTACATAGGAAACTATAGGATAGGCTGTGTCTACCATATTTTATGTAAATTTTTTTTTTTTTTGAGACAAGGTTTCTCTGTGTAGCCTTGGCTGTCCTGGAACTCACTCTGTAGACCAGGCTGGCCTTGAACTCAGAAATCCTCCTGCTTCTGCCTCCCAAGTACTGGGTTTAAAGGTGTGTGCCACCACAGCCCAGCTTATTTTTATGTAAAGTTTTATGTAAAATGTTTATGTAAATCACTAGAGAATGTGATTGTTAATGAGCTTCTGAGAGGAATAATTCTAGATTAAAAAAATTCTAATCTTCATTAAAAAGCCATCAAGCACCATGCTCCTGTGTTGGTAATTGCATCCTAATATATACTATTTGTTATGGTAACTACCTTCATTAGCCTGTTTATAACTCTATGAAAACCTGTGATAACCAGAGCTTGACTCCTAGCTAATTATTGGAAACCTAAATTAAAATAACATAGTATATTCCAAGGTATCATTCAGTTTAGCTGGTTCTCAAGACCCATTGTTTTTAATGAACTACTCATGCCAGTGAGAAAGGATTTGAAAGGAAGATTCCAAAGACTATACTTAGGCCAGGGCTCGCTTTCAGTGTTCACACACTGAGCAAATAAATAGGAAAAGCAATAAAACTATCATTACTACAAAAAGGCACAGGTGTGTCTGAGCAGGGTTGATTTTGCAATGCTTCTGGAAGGATTTTATAAAATTGGGTAAACCAAATAGAACAAAACGTAATTTCAAGGAGAGCACTAAAACATGTGAATTCCTCGTGCATTTAGCTCATCATGGCTTCTCTAGCTCTTGACAACACTTGCTTTGCCCTTTTCAATTTATTAGTAAGTATGTACAAATTCTGCAAGCAGAGTGGATATTTATTTTAAAACATATCTTTCTTTGGTATTTAAATTCAGTCAAGAAAAATCATTTAGAGCTAGTTACTAAACAGCTTAAGAAAATTCAGACATGATCAAAAGATTTGAAAAAAAGAAACAATAAAAATATCTCAAATACATATGCAACCAGTTTGAATTCAATAAAAAATATACAATGATGTATTACTTGGCATGTCATTGTGTGTAAAAGGTACTTTTATTCATCTGGTGTAACTTTTATCTTGGAGGCTAATTTCTGAATAAATTCACCTTTTCTAGTTCTTTCTGAACTCTGGCTGGATGGTTCAACTCAGCTGTTCTGGCCAACTCTTCTACAAACTGACAAAATCACATTCAGCTTCTAACTTAATTGCTCTTCTTGGCCTCAAACTAATCCTAGCAATCTGTTCTAGCATTGGTTCCTTCTTATTCTCTGGTTAATTCTTCATCTGTAATGTGTCTCTGTGTCTCAGAGTAACAGCCCTCTCTCTCTCTGCTCTCTCTCTCTCTCTCTCTCTCTCTCTCTCTCTCTCTCTCTCTCTCTCTCTCCGCTCTATTAAGTCATCTCTCCTTTTTGTGCATTCCTGTGAGAGTTGGCAGTGTCTTACCTCTACCTCATTCTTGCAAATCTTTCTCTGATTCATTACTTTGTCTACCCTTCAATTAGACATTACTTTCCAACACCACTGCATCTTTCTAGCATTGTACAAACTAACAATATCTACATTGTTAAAGGTGAATGTTAAGGGTGTGTCTGTATTCCAGCCAGATTAAAGGGGAGTAGCATGTCTGCATTCCAGCCTGATCACACTGACCTAAATGGTCTTTAAATGTAATCCCTTGTGAGAGCATCCATGTTGCTGAATTAAAATTACTCTAGAATCATGTTTAATCATTAGTGAGTCTCAAATGACTATTGCAGCTTGGGGTTGCAAGAAATTTAAAATTATGCTCACTATACTCTTAGGAAAATTATTATAATAGTGTGTAACATGCATGTGTAAGACCTTAGCCCTCATAGCTACAATCTTGTTAAATTTTTCTACACTAACACCATTGTTTTGTTTTTGTTTTTGTTTTTTGCTACAAGAATGTTTGTAATAGACATGATTAATCTCACATGCCAAGCAATAAATAAAAATTAAACTGAATTTTGGCACAACAATGGACCCCATTACCTCTCCATATTGGTATAAACTATAACAGATAGACCTACTTTTATAAACTTTGGCCAGTTATTCTGTTTTTAAATCTGTCTGTCTCTTCAGGTTTCCCTTTCTCTTTTAATCTGTCTCTCTGTCTTTCTCTGTCTCTCTCTCTCTGTCAGTCTCTCTCTCTGTCTCTCTCTCTCTTTCTCTCTCTCTCTCTTTCTATTTCTCTCTCTTCTTTCTTTCTTTCAAAATTGCCATAATGATTTTTGTCTTAGTCAGGGTTTCTATTCCTGCACAAACATCATGACCAAGAAGCAAGTTGGGGAGGAAAGGATTTATTCAGCTCACACTTCCACATTGCTGTTTATCACCTAAGGAAGTCAGGACTGGAACTCAAGCAGGTCAGAAAGCAGAAGCTGATGCAGAGGCCATGGAGTGATGTTCCTTACTGGCTTGCTTCCCTTGGCTTGTTCAGCCTGCTGTCTTATAGAATCCAAGACTTCCAGCCCAGAGATAGCACCATGCACAAGGGGCCCTACACCCTTGATCACTAATTGAGAAAATACCTCACAGCTAGATCTCATGGATGCATTTTCTCAATTGAAGCTCCCTTCTCTGTGATAAGTCCAGCCTGTGTCAAGTTGGCACACAAAACCAGCCAGTACAATTTTCCTATATGAATCACTAGAAGCCTCTGTATTTTAATGGGTTTAACTATTGGGTTTATTACATTGGTGGGTTATTTACCATTTACCTGGCCCCCACTGACCTTCTCTCCATGGCTATGGACATGAATTTTACTGTATCAGCCGAAGAAATGCTATGTTCTACTGTTTTCTCCATCATTGTTATGCCAAAGCATGGATAATTTTTTAGCTTAACTAAACTTCCCTGTCATTGACATGTGTAGTCAAAGACAAAAAGTAGAGTAGGTTTAATCCATTTTTTGTTTGTTTGTTTGCTACCATCACAGAATATTGTCTAATTTTAAACAACATGAATTTATTTATTATAGTTATAGAGAATGTGATAGTCAAGATAAATTTAAAATCATAATTTAGTTAAGTTACCCAGTTCTGCCCTTGTCCATACTGTTAATATCTTTTTTTTACTACTCTTAGTTTAGATTACTGAAATTTGTCCAAATTACTTCTAATCTATGACATTATCCATTCTTCATATGGACAGAGAATGATATTAATGTGTTAATAGAATCCTGTTGGCCACTTGATCAAAAATACTTTAAAAGACCTTCACAAGTTTTACTTCACAAGTTTATGCCAACAAGTCCTGCGTATCAGGAGAGCCTAATTTCTTGTGTGTGCCGAAAGAGACCTGTGTTCTAGCTGTGTCAACCACATGAAGTAATCTCTTAGCCTAAGGGCTTACTTTGGGACTCATACCTGTGAATTTCTACTCATACAGTTTGTTTGTGTTGAATTCCTGCTTCTGGTTTAGTATAATGTTCTTCCTACATACTCAAGTTGTGGAAATGACAAGATTCTCCTTTTCATAAAGATGGAGTGGCCTTGCACTATGTATATACACTGTATCTTTACATACTCATAGACAGAAAGAATATTGACTCTATAACTTTGTATTGCGAACATGGTTTCAGTGAACACAATGAGTAAAGAGCTCCTTGAGAATTGTTATTGTTTTTGGGTCTACATCTAAAATGGAATTGCTATGTCATGTTCAGGTTTTACTATTTTTGGTAATGCAAGATAATTTTCTGTAGTTAAAACAAACATGTATTCATGTAAATCATGCTAAATTAGCTGCCACACATCTAAAATACTCATTTAATACTGTGTCATCTAGAGCATCCTGACTTAGTAATTAATATTTATACACTCAATCCAGGCACAACACAGTCAGATGTGCTCTGAGTGGGCTGGTGCATTGGGCCAGGCCCCACAGTGTCATATTCCCTCAGCATTTAGGACTCTTCGTGAGTTTCACTCTATTCTATATCAAATAAATAGGTGTCACAACCAAATGTCATTTCTGTCTAGTCCCTCCACAGGGAGCTCAAGCTCCTTCCAGAGCAAAGACAAGGTAACCATGGCAGGCTGGGTTAGGACAGGGTGCCATGGTAACTGATACTAAGGCATGACAATGCCAGATTAGTTCATATTCATCTGGATGCAATGAAGTAAAGAAAAATGACATTTAGAATGTTTTTAATGTATTTTCTTCATTGGCTGAAAACCGATCGATGTTTCTAAAGACCCTCTGTGGATGTATATCAATCTTAATTTCTCAATACTGAGACTTGCTAAAGAATGGAGCAAGCCAGTTCCCAAGCGTGCTGGTGCATTTGGGTGTACGGGCCCAGCTGCACATACAGCCATCGCATTATGACCACAGTGACAAGCAAAGGCTTCTGTGCATTACTTTCTAAGTGAATGTGGAAAAAAAAAACATTGAGGAAGTCACCATGGGCAGGGTGCCACAGAGAACTGCCACATTATCTTGGTTTTCAAGTACAAGAGTACAAGTCTAATTTATTGTATCATGTCGATTTCAATGATGCTAGATGCTAGGTGTGCAAGTTTTCTCTGCCCACATTGTGGACCAAACTTTCAGAGGAGAGAAAATGTAAATCATATGAGGTAAAGGAGAAGAGACCAGGTCAGGAGGGAATGGATGCTGTTGGTCAGCCACAATGCATATGCCTTGAAGTTCTCCCAGTGTTCCTGGACAGTGCTGCCTAGCCTCATAGAAGAACTGCAAGGAGAGATTGAAAACGAGGCTGTGCCTCGCAGGGGCCTTTCCATTGCTCTCATGCTTCTTTGTGTTATTGTGTCTCTGAAGACAGGCTGGAAGATGGAAAGCCCAGGCCTGGTCTCACAGAGCTCAGAACAAAGACCGTGAGCTCCTGAATGTCTTTTAAGACCTATATTCTACCCATTCTGTGTCTGACTCCAGAGAAGAAGCCTTCTTCATCCGTAACTCACTGTGTTCTTCCATCCAGAAAAAGCATAGCGAGCCTTTTGGCAGTGCCAGAAAGACCAGTTCCTGTGACCAGCCAAGAATCCTAGTCCCATACAGCAATTCAGCTACCACAGTGGAAGGCTAGAATTCTCTTCATTTGTGTGAGATACACAGTAAAGAAAATTCATCGCTAAGGAGAAGGTACCAAGGTGGTAGGCAGCTGCCCTGCATTCTCGCTCAGCAAGCTGGAAAGGGAAGCTCTTAACTAGGAAAGCCCTGCAGTAAATGTCTCTAGTGTGTCTCACTAGAGGCTGAGAGGATTTTCAAGTGGGTTACGTTATGTTCGTGTTCCAGCACAAAATGAAAACCATCTGCAGGAAGATCCACCCACTGAAGTCAGCTCCAGTCCAGGTACTTCACCTGATTTCCTGCTGCTTCTGTGAAAAGAGCAAACTGCTATGCTTCCAGTCTTCCAGAAAGTCACCGCACACTAAGTGTGACTCACTCAGACTCCTCAGAGCAGGAGCCTCAGGGCAACAATGAGAGGGGAATGAACCAAGCTTTCAGTCATTTTTATACAGAGAACAACGTTCAGCTGTATGGAAACCGCATAGCCTGTGGAAGAAAGCTTTTGACATTCTCTGAGCATCCTGTGGCCCACCCTCTTCCCCACCTCTCCTTACTTATACACATCAATGCCTTTGAATACCAATTCTGCCTGGGAATTTCTAGTACCATCTTGCTCTCCCTGTGTGTTTGAATTATATTCTTTTGGTAGGAAATTCACATGTTGGTAACAGTTCAGCTCTGCAAGGCACTAATTTAGCAAGATGCCTTTTTGACAGGTTTTCACAAGATTCAAGGAAATCCAAATTGTGTAATTGTGTGGCCTGCCATCTTGAGGACCCCTCAGAATCTTCAGGGGGTGCACATATATGTCGTTCATGTCTGAGTGGTCCTAGGAGGCATGAGACCTGCCAGCTGTGTCCTCGAAGCTAAGAATCACTATTTTATCTCCATAAATGAAGAAATCTGTAAGAGCCAAGATGAAAGTCTGGGATGCAGGGAGCTATTATCAGGCGCCCTTCTGAAATAGTATTATTTCCATTCAGGATGTGTGCCTATCACCCCAGGGGATGCAAAAATAGCACAGTAGCTTTCCTCCTTTCTCTGACACTTCTCTTGTCTTGGTTAATTATTGTATATGTATCCATTGAGCATTCACACTCTACACAACAGAACTTTCTTGATTGTTTGTTTGTTTTTTATGGTTTACTGACCTTTTAATTTTTTTTATTTATTTACATTTCAAATGGTATCCCCTTTCACAGTTTCCCCTCTGGAAACCCCCTCTTCGATCCCCCCTTACCCTGCTTCTCTGAGGGTGTTCCCCCACCCACCTACCCACTCCAACCTCACTGCCCTTGTGTTCCTCTACACTGGGGTATGAAGCCTTCACAGGACCAACTACACTGGGGTATGAAGCC
>NW_022196904.1:183357920-183384609 GCF_008632895.1 Mastomys coucha | reverse complement strand
AACTACACTGGGGTATGAAGCCTTCACAGGACCAACTACACTGGGGTATGAAGCCTTCACAGGACCAAGGAGCTCCCCTCCCAATGATGTCAGATAAGGCCCCTTCAGCTCCTTTAGTCCTTCCCCTAACACCTCCACTGGGATTCCTGTGCTCAGTCCGATGGTCGCGGTGAACCTCCACATCTGTATTGGTCAGGATCTGGCAGAGCCTCTCAGGAGACAGCTGTATCAGGCTCCTGTCAGCAAGGACTTCTTGGCATCTGCAATAGGGTCTGGACCCAGATGACAGGACTCCTGTATCTCCATATCTGTTGTTCTTTATATAGACTCTGCGAAGACATGGTTCTAGGACCTTCATTACAAACAACATTCAAAATATCTCTCCTAACTAGTCTTTGCTACATGGTAATAAAAATTATAAATAATAATCTATGAATCTTCTTAGTGAAATGAAGACTAGAATTATTTGCTGTGAAGTATATGTAGGCCTGGAATGCAGAGCAATATTTTAGTTTATATTATGAATAGAAAGCTAGACCTTCTGAGCTGATGCTAATTATTTTTTTTATTAGATGTTTTCTTTATTTACATTTCAAATGATATCTCCTCTCCCAGTTTCCCCTCTGGGAAAAAAAAACAAAAAACAAAAAATTCCTGTTCCTTCCTCCGTCCCCTTGCTCACCAACCCACCCTCTCCCACTTTCTGGCCCTGGCGTTCCCCTACACTGGGGCATAGAACCTTCACAGGGCCAAGAGCCTTTCCTCCTATTGAAGATCAACTAGGCCATCCTCTGCTATACATATGCAGCTGGAGCCATGAATGCCACCATGTGTACTCTTTGGTTGGTGGTTTAGTCCCTAGGCGCTCTGAGGGTACTAGTTAGTTCACATTGTTCCTCCTCCTAAGGGGCTGCAAACCCCTTTAGCTGCTTGTATCCTTTCTCTAGCTCCTTCATTGGGGACCCTGTGCTCAGTCCAATGGATGACTGTGAGCTTCTACTTCTGTATTAGTCTGACACTGGAAGAGCCTCACAGGAGACAGCTATATCAGGCTCCTGTCAGCCAGCACTTGCCAGCATCCACAATAGTGTCTGGGTTTGGTGATTGAATATGGGAAGGATTCCCAGGTAGAGCAGTCTCTGGTTTGTTCTTCCTTCAGTCTCTGCTCCATAGTTTGTCTCTGCAACTCCTTCGATGGGTATTTTCTTCCCCTTTCTAAGAAGGAATGAAGTATCCACACATTGGTCTTCCTTCTTGAGTTTCTTGTGGTTTGTGGATGGTATTTTGGGTATTCTGAGCTTCTGGGCTAATATCCACTTATCAGAGAGTGCATACCATGTGTATTCTTTTGTGATTGGGTTACCTCACTCAGGATGATATTCTCCAGATCCATCCATGTCCATAAGAATTTCATACATTTATTGTCTTTAATAGCTGAGTAATACTCCATTGTGTAGATGTACCACATTTTCTGTATCCATTCCTCTGTTGATGGACATCTGGGTTGTTTCCAGTTTCTGGCTATTATAAATAAGGCTGCTATGAACATGATGGGGCATGTGTCCTTATTACATGTTGGAGTATCTTCTGGGTATATGCACAGAAGTGGCATAGCTGGGCCCTCGGGTAATACTATGCCCAATTTTCTGAGGAACTGCCAGACTGATTTTCAGAGTGGTTGTACCAGCTTGCAATCACACCAGTAATGAAGGAGTGTTCCTCTTTCTCCACAACCTCACCAACATCTGCTGTCACCTGAGTTTTTGATCTTAGCCATTCTGACTGGTGTGAGGTGGAATCTCAGTGTTGTTTTGATTTTCATTTCTCTGATGACTAAGGATGTTGAACATTTCTTTAGGTGCTTCTTAGCCATTTGGTATTCCTCAGTTGATAATTCTTTGTTTAGCTCTGTACCCTATTTTTTAAATAGGGTTATTTGATTCTCTGGAGTCTAACTTCTTGAGTTCTTTGTATGTATTTGATATTAGCCCTCTATTGGATATAGGAATGGTAAAGATCTTTTCCCAATATGTTGGTTGCTGTTTTGTCCTATTGACAGTGTCCTTTGCCTTACAGAAGCTTTGTAATTTTATGAGGTCCCATTTGTCGATTCTTGACCTTAGAGCATAAGCTATTGGTGTTCTGTTCAGGAAATTTTCCCCTGTGCCCATGTGCTCGAGGATCTTCTGCTAACTAGTTTTAAATGAAAGTGCAAAGTGGCTGACCCTAGTCCATTAACCCAACAAGGTCCCTTAAGTCAGAACACTAGACTATAGAATGTGTTTCCAGACTCTCAGGTTATCCATCCATCAGTCACCAGCTTGTCTCGGTCTTATTATTGTTATTTTATATTGGAATTAACTGATTTGTTTTTAATCAAGATTGTCCTTTTATCAAAGATATAGGAAAAATATAACAGGAGTTCTCGAGCTTGTTAAAAATTTCAAAATGACTTAAAGTTATTGAAACAATTTCCCTACAAATAAATGAGCTAAAGTTCACCTCAGTAAAAACACTCCCTGCACTCTTTAGTTAAATATAGCAATACTTGGAAGGAAAGGTCTGGTTTTGAAGAAGTTAATTATTACAACTTTTACATAAAAAGGAAAATCATAAGAATATTACCCACTCCCTTTTCCAACACCAAATTGTAAGAGGAAAATGATCAAAGGTAAGCATGCATTTAAGTAATAATATTCAAAAGTTTAAGGATTGGAGGACAAAAATGAATAGAATTTATATGTGAAACAATTGTAAATACTTCATTCTAGCTTGGCAAACATTTATCTCTTCTTCCATGAGGATAGTTTGTGGCATTCACAGTAGGAGCCATCTTCAAACCATATGAAGTAGATTTTTCTATCTCCCTGTTTCTGTGCATCTGTGTGTCTGTATGTCTCATTCTCTGACTCTGATACACACACACACCAAAAAAAAACCCAAAACAACAAAAACAACAAGAACAACAATAAAAACATACAGAAGATGTGAACCCTGGCCAGGGGAACTGCAGAAGGACAGATGAAAGAGACTCATTTTCTCATTGGCGATATGGAATAGATTATCTGAAGGTACTTAGTTGTGTAGAGCAAAGAGGTAAAAGGGCTTATGAGATTAAAGCACTGAGTCAGATCCTGCTAGACATCCTCCAACCAGAACACAACACGTCTAAACTTAGCCAAGTATGTCTTGATGCTCACCGTCTTCACCTTCACCCTCAGTCACCACAGCAAGGAACAGAATTTTAGAGATACTGAAGAGTTGGTTTTGACTATATAGTCTCAAAGACATTCATCCACTCCACCAGTTTGGGATTCTCTTCCATGAGAACCTGTACCAGGGATACATGAACAGGAGCCAAATGGTTGAATCATGATCAGAGCACAGGAGCCACTTGGGATGAGGCAAACATTTTTTTGTTGTTGTTTGTTTGTTTTATTTTGTTTGTTTTTAACTGTTCATCTAAATTTTACCAAAATTAAAAAAAAAATTTAATATACTGTTTGCCTCTATATTTTTTCCTGTTGCCCCCCCCAATACCAACCCATTGTACTTTTATATAATTAAAGCATCTAACAGTACCTTTTTTCAGGAATCTATATTTTGTAGTGTAAGTAGAATGACTTACTTTTCTCTTAAACTTCGTACTTCATTCTTTCTGGAACTATCCAGGCCCCAGAGAAAAAGCAGGGAGTCCTGTGAAGACCACAGGCAGATATATTTAGATAAACCTAAGGAAGGTATAAATATGATATTCACAGAATTGAGTTCCAAAGAAGTAAAATGAATCTCTTACTCAGAGAGAACCACCTCTAGCAAAAGTCAGGGGTTTCTTTTGTTACAGGTGACAAGGGAAATGAAAATGAATAAGTCAGATGAAAGGGAAAAAATTGAAACAGAGTAGCGTCACAGATTCTGAAAATGGAGCTATCCTTTGTGAACAGGGACAATAAGGAATTTAAGTAGGAAAAAACCCTCAATAATAGAAATAAGATGTGACTTGTTAGAGAGGATCAAGGAGATCCACGTTTTCTCAGACGATGGTTATTTTTTTTTCCCTCTAACAAAGAGAAAGGTCATTCTTGAAGCATGGAGATATAGAGATAAATTGTGCACGACATAGTCCATTGTCAGAATCACAAATGATTAAAAAAAAAATGGGAAATAATCAGCAGCGATGGACTGAGTGAGAACGCGCTGAATTCTGAGCCGTGGTCATCAGGTGGGTGTATTGGAACTGGCTTACAAATACGGAGAGCTGGATGAGACCGGACACTTCCTCAGCATCACACAGAAAGGTCTTTGAGCAACCAATAAAGAAGCCATTCTGACAATTTGTGTAGCATTTGAACCATAGCAGTGAAATTTAAGAGATCAGCAGGGTGTAAGGGGTGGAGCTTAGCTCAAAGTCTAGCTCACTACCCCGACTTTCTCCTGTTTCCTTACACCAGTGATTTGCAAGGCAGTAGGAAAGTACATTCCTTCCTACCTGTGGGAATGTGTCAAGGTGCAGTCTCCACCGTCTCGGGGAATTAGTGTTATAATTTCTTTACAGGGTTTTTTTTCTTTCTCTCTCTTTTCCTTCCTTCCTTCCTTCCTTCCTTCCTTCCTTCCTTCCTTCCTTCCTTCCTTCCTTCCTTCCTTCCTTCTTTTCTTTCTTTTTTTCTTTCTTCCTTTCTTTCTTTCTTTCTTTTTTGGATATTTTCTTTATTTACATTTCAGATGTTATTTTCTCTCCAGGTTCACCACTCCTCCTAACCCCCAGCTCGGAAACCCCCTATCCCATCCTCTCTCCCCCTGCTTCTATGAGAATGTCCCCTCCACACACACACACACAATCCCACCTCACCACCCTGGCATTCCCCTACACTGGGGCATCAAGCCTTCACAGGACCAAGGGGCTCTCCTCCCACTGATGCCCAACAAGGCCATCCTCTGCTACATATGCAGCTGAAGCAATGGGGCCCTTCATGTGTACTCTTTGCTTGGTGGTTTAGTTCCTGGGAGCTCTGGGGGTCTGGTTGGTTGGTATTGTTGTTCTTCCTATGAGGATGCAAACCCCTTCAGCTCCTTCAGTTCTTTCTCTAACTCCTCTGTTGCAGACCCTGTGCTTAGTCCTATGGTTGGCTGCAAGCATCTGTCTCTGTTTATGTCAGGCTCTGGCAGAGCTGCTCAGGAGACAGCTATATCAGGCTCCTGTCAGCAAGCACTCCTTGGCATCCACAATACTGTCTGGGTTTGGTGTTTGCATATGGGATGGATCCTCAAGTGGGGCAGTCTTTGGATGGCCTTTCATTCAGTGTCTAATCCAATGGACTTCCTTCTTCTTGAGCTTCATGTGGTCTGTGAATTGTATCTTGGGTATTCTGAGCTTTTGGGTTAATATCTAATTATCAGTGAGTGTATACTGAAGTAATAAAGTGAAAAACAAACCTGTAGAAACAAAGTTCTGGGAACATAGACATAAAGGTAAAAGCAAGACTTTTGAGAAAGAAATAATAAGCCAAAATTATCTATAGTAGAGACATCTGCTTGTATAAGAAAAACAAAGTTTTTAAAGGTCAGGAGGGCTGAACTAAAAGCTGACCAGAACATAACCTGTAAGAACAAGATTAGATGTTCTACCCCTCCCTGTACTGGGGTCCAAGAACACTCTGACCCTACAAAAATTCCGGGAATTTCCAGTACAACCCATTCCAGGGCCTTCCAGGTACAGGAGTTAGGTAAGGGGACAAATGTAGCCAAGAGCAGCCCCTTCAAGTGAGCCAACCAATGCCTAAAGAGATCCTTTGTTTGATACTGCACCAATCACAATAAGCCAACTAGCCCTGTTACCTTTGTAAAAGTATATAAGGTGTATGCTTCTTAGACATGGGGTTGCCTCTTCCTGCCAGGATGAGAAACCCCACCTTCATTGGCCACACACGTTGGATCAATAAACCTCATGTTATTGCAGCGATTATGTCAATCTGTGGTTTGTGGGATAGCACATTTGGGCTAAGACACTCTGAGGGTCTCACAGAGTCTTACAATACCATGTGTGTTCTTTTATCACTCAGGATGATATTTTCTAGTTCCATCCATTTGCCTGAGAATTTCATGAAGTTATTGTTTTAATTAGCTGAGTAGCTCCATTGTGTAAATGTATCATATTTTCTGTGGCTATTTCTCTGTTGCAGGACATCTGGATTCTTTCCAGCTTCTGGCTTTTATAAATGAGGCTGCTATGAACATAATGGGGCATGTGTCCTTGTTATATGTTGGAGTGTCTTTTGGATATATGCCCAGGAGTGGTATAGTTGGGTCTGCAGGTAATACTATGTTCAGTTTTCTGAAGAACCACCAGACTGATTTCCAGAGTGGTTGTACAAGCTTACAATACCACCAACCATGGAGAAGTGGTCCTCTTTCTCCACATTGTCATTAGGATCTGCTGTCACCTGAGTTTTTGATCTTAGCCATTCTAACTGGTGTGAGGTGGAATCTCAGTGTTGTTTTGATTTTCATTTCTCTGATGACTATGGATGTTGAACAGGGTTTTCAAGAATACCGCAAGGGTGGTGGTAACATCCAAGGCTTGAATATAGAAACGGGACGAAGGGTTACTGCTCTGCTTCCTCTAAAGTTATATCAGGTATCATTGTATGGCACAGGAGACAATCTCTAAAAGTAACATTTAATCCGAGCTTAAATTGCTATAAAACCTTTGAGATATTCTGTGCTGGGCTGTGTTTCTCATACAGAAAATCTCATTCCTCCTGAGAGAATATGTTCATCTTTCACCTAAGAAATTTTGACATTGGAAATAAAAGGCTTCTTTCAAATGAAAATCTATCTACTTTGATACCCGATAATTAGCTCAGCTGTATCAGATAGACTAAATTAAATATAAATTCAGGTCCTGTGACACATTGGTTTATCAAGAACTCCTGTACTCTTTCTCCATTTTTTTTTTGCTAGTTTTCTAATATGCAGTTTTAAAAAAACTTACTTTCAGTAACACCTCTGGGGAAAAAAAAAGAATGTATAGCTTCACCATGCCATCTTAATGCCTGAGTTCCCCAGGGGTTGTTTGCTCTATGTTCAGTACTGTAACATGACAGACACTCTATGGCAGTGTAAGTTTATCATAATGTTTCTAATGATTATTCTAGCTTCTCCTGGAAAGTCTCTCTCAATGCCCCTCTGTCTAGAATTCTAAAATGGAAATGGGGAGCAGCAGACCATGGGAGTATCCTGATTGATCTAACCAGAAGACATGGAGTACTCTCACAGGATATATATGAAATAGTGTATTCCATTTCTACCTAAAATTAATGATAAAATAGTCACAGTAGGCTAGATCAGGGGCTTTACCTGTGCCCAGGAGTTCTGTGGGTTTGGGAATACTTGGCTCTGCCCTGCTAAGTATCGTGCATTCCTGTCAACACATGCAATACATGCTGGCTATGTAAGCGACGAGACACAAGAAATGTGAACCAACAAAGATGTCTGAGGAAGTTTGCTATTGAAAGTAGGGTTCTATGTAAGTTCATACAAACTTTGAAAAGATTGATTCTTAAAAAGTTAAATATCTTCCCCTCTGGGACATTCTCTAATGGCAAAGTAAGAAAAAGAAAGCTTCGTGCATACAGAAACCTTGGAAAGTTGAATATGAGCAAAAATAGTTTTTGAAATACTAGAACTTTTAGGGCCAGAGCTTTTAGGGTCAGCACTTAGCAATCACACCAATGCCAGGTGTACCTGACAACAATAAACTTGTATAAGGCCAGGCCTGTTGGTGATCAATCCTGAATCAGATGATGTTTATGATGTCCTCTCCTTCCGTGCTGAGCCACAGACTCACTGACTAGGAGAAAGATAGTCATATTGTCATTTAATCTACCCATTTACATGTCTGCCAGTGGATAGTTATAAACCCATAGTCACAAAGATGGCCGTAGAAAACTGAGTAGCTCACAAAATAAATCAAAAGGGGTGTGTTGGGAGAGAGTTTTACAGTAACTAGCAGGTACCATGTACCTCTATGCAACTATCAAAAGAAAGACCTAAATAATATTTGTCTACTAAAATACATGTTTTTTCTGAAACTGATATCCAACAATTTCTATTCGAAATCTTAAAAGTACAATAAAAAGGAAAAACAATAAAAAGTATATGCTGAAATTTGGAGTTAAAAAAACTTCAAAATTTCAATACGTATTGTAGCTGCGGACAGCTATGGAAACCAGGTTCCTGAAAGAGAGGCAGGGGCCTAGGGAAAATAGGGGAATAGGACTTCGAGAGAAATAACCAGACCAAGTCAAAAGGTTCTGATCAAGGTCCAATGTGTATTTCAGAGTCTGAGAATATATAGGCAGGGAACCCATCCCCCAGTAAGCCAGGAACTTGTGTCCTAATTAGCATCTTGTTGTTCTCTCCTGAAGGCAGGTGAAGCTGCTCAGTAGGGCATGGCTCCTAATAGGAACTTCAGAAAAGGCGGAGAAGCAGCAGGACAAAAGGGCTTTCTTTATCTTAGGAAACTTCACCTTAAGTGGGCTAGCTGCTTGTAGCCAGGACAAAGTCTGGTCCAGCCCACTTGAAGCTGGGGGAGGTCACAAATTATAATCTTTATTTCCAAACAGTCTATCTAAAGGGTGTTAATGACATGTATACATAATGGGGCTGATGATAACAATGGTGGTGGTGATGATGATTAGCATGAGGACCCAACTTAAAGACCTGATATTTTAGTATTAGTTAATTTATTTACATTTCAAAGGTAGTCCCCCTTTTCCTAGAGATAGCATAATTGAACATGTATTTTACATATATTAATCTTAGTTATTACAGTAAATCTATGAGTAGAATGCTAATAGCACTTGGTGTTTTATGTAAGAATAAAGTATTTCTCTGGGCTGGAGAGATGGTTCAGTAGTTAAGAGCACTGGCTGCTCTTATAGAGGACCCAGGTTCAATACTCAACACCCACAGAGATACTCATTTATAATTCCAGTTCTATGGGATGAGACACCCTCTTCTGACTTCTATTGAGTACCAGACATTCACATAGTGAACATATACACATTTAAGCAAAAGAGTCCTACAGATTAAAAATAAGCGTATCTTAAAAAAAAAAAAAAAAAAAAAAAAAAAACAGAAAGTATTTCTCAAGAAGGCATAGTAACTTGATTGAAGTTATCTTATAAATAAACAAGTTATTGAAACTGAGATTTAAACTTATAGTAGACTAATTGCATACCTCATATATAGAGCCAAACCATCTACAAATAAAATTCTGTGCTATGCTGGTCTGCCTTGGGAGTGACCCCTATGGCCAGTCTCACAGCTCCCCAGAGGAGGCTCCACTCCCAGGCACTCAAGAACGACCAGGATCTTAGGATCCCAGAATCCCAGGAGCTTGGTCACACCAGGATCTCAGGGTCTCAGAGGCAGCTTGACGCTCAGGAACTTTGACACACCCAGGATCTCAGGGTCTATGGATCCTGGAGTCACAGGATCACAGCTGGACTCAGAGGAGTTCTAACTCAACTAGGATTACAGGAAGGACAGACTCCAGTCAGATATAGCAAGGGCAGGGAGCACTAGAGATAACCAGATGGCGGGAGGCAAGAGTAAAAAGAGAGGCAACAGAAACTAAGGTTACTTGGCATCATCAGAACCCAATTCTCCTACTATAACAAGTCCTGGATACACCCTCACACCAGAAAAGCAAGATTCAGATCTAAAATCACTCCCATGACAATGATGGAATAACTCATTTAAAGAAATACAGTAGAACGCAGGTAAACAGGTAGAAGCCCTTAAAGAGGAAACATAAAAATCCCATAAAGAATTACAGGAAACCACAATCAGACAGGCAAAGGAAATAAACAAAACTGTCCAAGATCTAAAAATGGAAATAGAAACAACAAAGAAAGAACAAAGGAAGACAACTCTGGAGTTAGAAAACTTAGGAAAGAGATCAGAAGTCATAGATGCAAGCATCACCAACAAAATACAAGAGATAGAAGAGAGAATCTTGGGGGCAGAAGACACCTTAGAAAACATTGATACAACAGTCAAAGAAAATGCAAAAAGCAAAAAGCTCCTAACCCAAAACATCCAGGAAATCCAGGACACAATGAGAAGACCAAACCTAAGGATAATAGGTATAGAAGAGAGTGAAGAATTCCAAGGTAATGGGCTAGTAAATATCTTCAACAAAATTATAGAAGAAAGCTTCCCTAACTTAAAGAAAGAGATACTCATGAACATACAAGAAGACTACAGAACTCCAAATAGACTGGATGAGAAAAGAAATTCTTCCCATCACATAATAATCAAAACACCAAATACATTAAATAAGAAAATATTAAAAACAGTAAGGGAAAAAGGTCAAGTAACATATAAATGTAGACCTATCAGAATTACACCAGATTTCTCACCAGAGACTATGAAAGCCAGAAGATCCTGGGCAGATGTCATAGAGACTCTACAAGAACACAAATGCCAGCCCAGGCTACTATACCCAGCAAAACTCTCAATTACCATAGATGTAGAAACCAAGATATTCCATGACAAAATGAAATTTATACAATATCTTTCTACAAATCCAGCCCTACAAAGGATAGTAGATGGAAACCACCAACATAAGGATGAAAACTAAACCCTAGAAAAAGCAAGAAATTAATCTTTCAACAAATCCAAAAGAAGATAGGCACACAAACATAATGCTACCTCTAACAACAAAAATAACAAGGAGTAACAATCACTTTTCCTTCACGTCTCTTAACATCAATGAACTCAACTCCCCATTAAAACACAGACTAACAGACTGGATACATAAATAGGAACCAGCATTTTGCTCCATACATGAAATGTACCTCAGTGACAAAGACAGACACTACCTCAGAGTAAAAGGTTGAAATACAATTTTCCAAGCAAATGGTCCCAAGAAATAAGCTGGAGTCACCAATTTAATATCAAATAAAGTCAACTTTCAACCAAAAGTTATCAAAAGAGGTAAGAGAGGACACTTCATACTGGTCAAAGGAAAAATCTACTGAGATGAATTCTCAATTCTGAACATCTATGCTCTAAATGCAAGAGCACCCAGATTCATAAAAGAAACTTTACTAAAGCTCAAAGCACACAATACACCCCACATAATAATAATGGGAGACTTTAACACCCCACTCTCAGCAATGGACAGACCATGGAAACATAAACTCACAGAGGCACAGTGAAACTAACAGAAGTTATGAACCAAATGGATCTAAAAGATATTTAGAGAACATTTCATCCTAAAGCAAAAGAATATACTTTATTCTCAGTACCTCATGGTATCTTCTCCAAAATTGACCATATAACTGGCCACAAAACAAGCTTCAACAGATGCAAGAAGATTGAAATAATGCCATGCACCCTATCATATCACCATAGAATAAGGCTGGTCTTAAATTCCAACAAAAATGAAAGAAAACACACATGCATATGAAAACTGAACAATGCTCTACTCAATGATAACTTGGTCAAGGAAAAAATAAAGAAAGAAAGAAATTAAAGACTTGTTAGAATTTAATAAAATGAAGACACATCATACCAGAACTAATGGGACACAATGAAAGCAGTGGTAAGAGGAAAACTCATAGCTGTAAGTGCCTCAAAAAATAAACTAGTGAGAGCTTATACTAGCAGCTTGACAGTACACCTGAAAACTCTAGAACAAAAAAAAAGAAAGAAAAGAAAAGAAGAAAATACACCCAAGAGGAGTAGATGGCAGGAAATAATCAAACTCAGGGCTGAAATTACCAAATAGAAACAAAAAGAACTATATAAAGAATCAACAAAACAAGGAACTAGTTTTTGAGAAAATCAACAAGATAGATAAACCCTTGACCAGACTAACCAGAGGGCACAGAAACAGTATACAAATTAATAAAATCAGAAATGAAAAGAGAGCATAACAATTAAATATAACTTAAAATAATTATTCTGTTTGTTGAAAATTAATTTGAAAACATTAAAATCATGTTCTACAAAGAAACAAACAAAAAGAAAGATATCATTCTGTCCAAAGTTTGTGGACACAGTGCATCATGTTGGGGAAGGCATGGTGCTATATCCTTCAAGCCCTGATCATATTACAAGCAAGGACTGCTGTGCCTAATTCACTTCTATTCATTTTTAAAATGTATTTCAGGATACCAGGCAATGGAAAGTGTACCTCTGAGTATATGTAAGGTGAGTTGTTCAGTCTTACTTAATCTAGAATCTTCCTCATAGTTATGCACAGAGTTTCTTTCTAGATTCTGTCAAGTCAAAAATCCATATTCACCATCACAAAAAGATAACATTCAGCCTGTAGTACCTAGGTAGCATCCTTACATTTAAAAATCTTGTGTGTAATGATCTAAATTAATGTGAAGGAAAACAGCAAAGCCTTTAACAATAAATAAAATCAAGGAAAATCCAAGACATGAAAGTGCCAAAAGTGTCTTTTAAATAAATAGAATCTGTTCTAAGGATGTCTGGAGTAACTATATCTCAGAGAGTCACTTTCTTTCTCAGCTTTGGTAACAATTACTAGAAACTGTGCTCCAGTTCCACCTATATTACATGCAAGTAGTGTTAGTCAGGTCAGTGATTTAGTGAAGTAAATTTTACCAAAGGCAATTTTCTCTGCTTGCAGCATGTCTTTTGTTAGCAATATTATGCTACAGTTGTTTAATGGTGGTTATTAGAGACAATGTTGCTTCTCTTGCCTGGTTTCTAGAAAATTGGTACCTAGAGTCTTTGGAAAATTATTTTCTGATATAATGTTACTTCTAATCCCTATTGTGGGGATTTCACACCAAGGTATTCAAAAGTGTGTTTGCAGCTATTGGCATTATGGTACATGAAAATACTGTGCCTAATCCCTACCAAGAAGTTTACCTTCATTTTGTAGATTAACATTTGACTTTATGTGTGAAATAAACACAGAAGAAACTGAACAACTTCTGAGACTAATTTCAATATTTTGATGGGCAAATGATTCTCCTTTATTTTAAGCAAGAATATTATTTAAAAAATGAAAATCTTCTATACTTCAGGAACTCTGCCTTATTCACAAGAGATAAAACTCAATAGAATTGACTTCTTTAAACATGTTTCATCTTGGTCCAGTGGAATAACTAAGGACATAAATGTGATTTCTATGCACACATGATAATCTGATTCAATCCCCCAAACCCCTAGTAAGATAGAACTCACTCCCAATTGTGGTCCTCTGATTTTTACACACACACACATACACACACACACACACACAGTTGAATTTTCAAATGGAAAAATTAATCATGAATGCCTGAATTAAAACCTGCTTGGTTTTGTTTGATGCTATATGTGTTACTGTTGCTAATTATAATTTTGTAATAATATATTTGCATGCAGCAAGATGACTTATTAATGTCCATTCTTACAGCAATACAACATTTTGAAATAAAAAATGTATTGAATCATGTAAAAAGTTGGAAAGTATCCTTTTGTCTAGTCTATACTAAGTACATGGAATATGACATTTCTTCTTTAAATATTGTTAGAGACAATCTGAGTTTACATCCTGATGAGTGAATTTGGCTTCATTGTTGCAACCTGAGTTTTTTCTAGAACAGATAGTGAGTAGTACACTGTGTGATAGTATACTGCATATACCAACCACTCCAGGTCGGGATTCATGTTCAGCATGCTCAGAAAAAGTAGATTAACGTATAATAAAAAATTTAAAAGCAGTATATATTATAATAAGGGAGAATATTGAGTGAACAGCTTGTCAATATAGATTATCTTGCCATTTAAAATACATAGGAATATTGTTATGAATTGTTATTTTGTCACTAATGTTTCTATTCTATGTAAACTGGGTAAGAATTTTGAGGCAGAAAACTTGTCAATGTTACGTATTCCACTAACATAACCTTTATTTATTTTTCCCCTCTACCAGCAGGTATAAATGATAATTCAGTTGTTTGCCTTTACCCTAGTGGCTAGATTTTTATTCATTCAATTGATCATTCATATGTATATATGAATACATATGTTTATATATATATAAACAAAAACTATCACTTCATATCACCTCAGAGTTGGACAAGATAAACCAACAGAAGGAAAAGAGCCCAAGAGAAGGCACAAGAATCAGAGACACACTCATATGCATATTCAGGAATCCCATAAAAACACCAAACTAGAAGTCATAATGAAAGTGCGGAAGACCTGTGTAGACCAGTGTTGGCCTGTGCTTACTGCTACGTTTTCTGTGCATTCACATGCAATTTGATCATGTGAATTTATCAGGGCATGTTTTTTAGTATCCCCAGTTCCCTCAGACTCTTATATTCTTTCTGCTCCTCCTCTGTGGTATTCTCTGAACTCTGAAGGGAGTGATTTGATGGAGACATCCCACTTAGGGCTGATTGTTCCAAGGTCTCCCACTCTCTGTCTCTATGGGTCTCCATACATAATTTTGCGTTGCTGTTATTTTGATTTTTGTTTTTGTATTTATGATTTGTTTGCAAAGATTGTTTACCAAACATATCTTCTATTTGTCTCTTTAGTGAATTATTTATCTAAACATTTCTTTGTCATCTTTAAATGTTGAATTCATCCTTCCTGTGACTTCCAGTTTCTGTCCTTTGAGACTAATGAGCCTCCATTTCTCCATTATATTCGTTATGGTTACTCTCAATTATTCATTTGTTAATAAAACATGAGCCATCTGTGAATCTAATTAGAGTGTATGAAAGAGTCGGCATCATCTCAAGAAACCCAAGACTGTTCTCAGCCCCAGGGGCACAGAGAGCAGGGGATAGAGACAAAGACAGGAGATAGAGGATGAGGGCAGAGAAGGGATGAGTTGTGGTGGGATGCTTGAGGGTGAGGCTGCCTCTGGATAGAGAGGATACAAGCATGGTCCATTGTCAAACGGCAGGTAAAAGGGGAACTCCATGCTAGTATGAGGAGTCTAATTTTAATTGGGCACGCTAATTAAGATAGCCAAAAGGGGCTTTTGAATGTTGGACTTCAATACTTTGATAGCTTACCTGGTAGTCACCCTCAGGAGAAGTAAGTGACCAAATAACGGAAGAGACCTTGGGAAATGTCATCTACTGTGTTTTAGTAGGCCAGAAGGAACTGGGGAGAAGGGCACTGCCTTCTGGAGCCTTGCTTGAGTGGGCAAGAGTCCTTTCAGCGGGTCTTGTTCATATTTTAATTGATCACTTCATTTTCATTTCTTTTAACCTCGAGTTTTAAAATCAGTTGCTTATTAGAACAGTGTGTACATGTCTGGTTTGCATGTTCTCCTTTGCTGTTTAAGACAGAGTTTTACTCTATAGCTTAGGTTGGCCTGAACTTCACTTTGTGGCACAGACAACCCTACAACGAAAATTAATTTCTTTGCCTCAGCCTCCTGAGTATTAGGATTACAGGTACAGTGCTGTGCATTCTTTTAAAATTTAGAAGCAAGTGTTATATATATAATGTGTATCCTCTACTTATCTTACTCTGGACACATCCCCTTGCCTCTGAAGAGAACTTGTTCTTTTTAAGAACTGTGGGACATATTGCAAGGACCATTAAATGTCTGTCATCTCTATCAGTAATTCTTAGTCTTATGAATAATCCTCTTCATTTGATTGATAACATAGGAAATCTTTGTTTTCTTAGCCTTAAAATACTGGAGGATGCTCAATTAACCTTTTCTGATATATTGATGTTAATTTTTATTTTCGGAATCTTGGAGCTTCAACTCTGGTAAACATGCCAGTGGCCATATTAGTGTTAAACAAAGGCTTCTTCTTCCTAGTGAAAACTGTCTTCGACGCTTATCAAAATGTTAGTTCACTTTACTGTTAATGAGGCCCTGTGGCATTCAATGCATGGACCTTGGTTATAGTTGTAAAACACTTAGTATATCATTTAGATTTCCCATATTTCAATGATGTTATCTTGAGTACACATCACAACCAAAGATATGCTAAGTATTATTTCCCAAGATTCTATGTCTGTTTGAGACACACTGGTTTTAGGCAGTATAGATTTTCTTTCAGTGAAGGAATCATTAGGAAAGATTCTTCAGTATTTTATAGAAACCCTCAACCAGTGGTGGTGGCATACAGCTTTGATCCCAGTGCAGGTCAGGTGGGGACAGATATCCATCTCCCTTCGCTTGTGGATCTACACCCTTTCTTTCTCTCCTTAGAGAACAAGGCACCTAAGCAATAACAATAAAATAAACTACAATAAGTTTAATAAACAACATAACCAAAAAAGTGGATTATAACACACAGACACAGCAGATAGACAGACAGACAGAGAGACACACACACATACACACAAACACATACACAATACAAAGAAGAAAAACCCAAAGAAAAAGCAATATATATACTTTATATTTATGTATATATTTATACATTATGTAAATATTTATATATTTATGTATAAATATGTATATATTCAAACACACATACATTTGTTCACTTAGAAATTCTATAAAACCTCAACACTAGAAACCACAAGATAAGGCTCTGTAAAGCACACAAAAGAATACATAACAACGACATCAACAAAATAACAGTCAAACCTAACGTTTTGATACAAAGAACCTCAGAATAGCCATTGAGTTTGTTTGAGTTGACCATGGCAGTCCCTGGGTCTTCCATCATCCTCAATATTTTAAATACAATTTGCATATTATGGAGTTTGTCTCTGCTGCCAGCATGTTGAATGCTCAGTGATTTCTCAGAGTTTTTATTCTAATCATTCCATTCCTGGGGAGCAAAGATCTTTACCTAGACCTTAGAAATCAGTGGACCCCATACCTGAAAAAACATTTTTTATCCTCATTAGTTTTTAAATGTTTGTTCAATGTGTTTAGCTCTTAAGTTTATATTCATAACACATAAACCTCTTTTGTCCATAGGCTATCATGTGAATCTCTCTTTTTAATTTTTGGTGTAAAGGTTGAAAATGCATCAAATGTTTTAAGGCAAAGATGACATTATTGGCATTTTTCTTTCAATTCTTTTCCATGTTTCTGTGGCTGATGACAACATTTATATATGGGAATTCACATCCTAACAATTTCTATTTTCCTCTATTTCTACTCAATCCTGACTTTCTGGTTCATTTTCAGTTACTGATGATGCTATCACCCTAGCTGGTCTCAAATATGTCCCTTTGCAGTGTCTAGTGAGTCTCATACCAGCCACCTGCAGTAAAGTACTGTTTGTCCTCCAAGGCATTCTAATATAAATATAGATTCTCTCTCACAAAATTGTACCTAATTGTGTTACTTCCGTAGTTAAAACTTTTTCATGAATTCCATTTTAAGTGTGCCTGGTGACATGAATGGACCCATTTAACACCTAGTCATCAGTTTTATTTTATTAGTTATTTATTAATTTCATATAACATATTTTGATCATATTTACATAAGGGTTGGGAAGGTCAAACTCTTTTCAGAACCAGCCACATTATTCTACACATAAAACTTTGTATCATTAAAAAACATGATATCATTAGAAGTCAGTTTAATGCTATTTTCTCTTAACAGAACAATGGTGTGCAACAATACTCCAATACTATGAATTCAGCCAGTAGGAATGAAGCATCTAGATTAATATCAGCTTGCTTTCTTTATGTTTCTATGATTCTGCATGTGTCTTTACCAATAGGACCTTTCTATCAAGTTTTAGAATAAATATCATTGACTGTAGTTTATAATATTTGAGTCTGTGGGACCTCATTGGCCAACTCTAAAAAAGTAATCCATTCCTGGTGCTGTTTGGTTTGGTTTGGTTTGGTTTGGTTTCGTAGCCTCTAATGTCTAATAGAGGTATATTCTCTTATTATACTGTAATTCCATTCTAATCCATTTTGCTCATGTGTGTACACACAATAATTTATTGACCTATGTAGCTTTTACATATTAGGTTTCCATGTGGATCTTTCAAAAGGTCTTTGGAACAATCCCCCATTTCTACCTTTATTTTGTCCTTATGCCCCATCACATTTACCTGATTCTATTCCATTATTCCCCTTTCACTCAATATTCAATATTATATCCATAGAATCAAATATGTAGAAAGTTAGATTCTGTCTTCTTTTTCACTCTCATTTATTTGAATCAAGAAAATCCAGTCCATATAATCTAATTGCTGATCTGCCTTTAAAGACTCTTAAATATTTATTCTATAGGTTTATAATCATTGTTTTTGCTTGTATATGTGCTGTATGTATTTGTTTATGTGGTATGTGCATGTGGACCTCTAGGTACACATGCATGCACACGCATGTAGAGGCTGAAAGTATCATCTTCAGACACCTTCAACTATATGTGTTTTAGACAAGATGGATCTCTCACTGAACCTGGGCCTCAATGGTTGGATGGGTGGCTGACCAGTGAGCGCCAAGAGTCCATAACCTATTTAGATTCTAAACATGTACAGCCAGAGACAGCTTCTTATGTGAGTGTTAGAAATCTGAGCTGAGGTCTAAATATACAGCAAACACTCTACTGACTGAGACTTCTCTTCAGGCCTGTTATCATTATTTAATGAAGTTAGGCTCATTTAACTCATACAATACCCTTCAGCATACATGGTGATACAAAATGAGAATTTTACGAAGCGTACACTGCCATTTTACAAGCTTTGCCTTTCCCTGTATTATCTTTAAACTGATTATTAATTTCAAATCCTTCTCCAAATTTACAGCCATTTTTCTTATAGTACAACTTTATTTAATTAATATGTAAATTATATCCATTAATGTAATATTGTTCATATTTACATTTTATTTGTTATTGATAACATAACTGTGTGGCTAGCAAAAATGATATAATAATTATACATTAAATTAATGGGCTTGAGAAATAAGTGTGTGGTGGTTTAAATATACATGGCTCATGGAAGTTGCACTATCAGAAAGTATGGCCTTGTTGGAGTAGGCACGGCTTTGTTACAGGAAGTTTGTCACCATGTTAGCAGGCTTTGAGGCCTCCAGTATTCAAACTCTGCCCAGTAGAGAAGAGAGTCATCTCCTGGCTACCTACAGAAAAAAGTCTTCTCCTGTCTACCTTCAGATCCAGATGTAAAACTCTTGGCTTCTCCAGCAGCAAGGCTGCCTGCATGATGCTGCACTTCCCACTATGACAATGGAATGAACCTCTGACACTATAAGTCAGCTCCAACTAAACATTTGCCTTTATAAGAGTTTCCTTGGTCATAGTGTCTCTTCACAGCAATGAAACCTTAATTAGGACACTAGGTTATGTTGTTTTTTTTTTTTACTTTTATATGATTTTATTGTGTATTTTAGGCTGAGAAAGAAATTAGGGAAACAACCCTTCACAATTGTCACAAATAATATAAAATACCTTGATGTGACTCTAATTAAGCAAGTGAAAGATCGGTATGACAAGAACTTTAATTATCTGAAGAAAGAAATCAAAGAAGTTCTCAGAAGATGGAAAGATCTCCCATGCTCATGGATTGGTGGGATTAATACAGTAAAAATGGCCATTATGCAGAAAGCAATCTACAGATTCAATGCAATCCCCATCAAAATTCCAACTCAATTTTTCAGGGTTGGAAAGAGCAATTTGCAAATTCATCTGGAATAACAAAAATCCTAGGATAGCAAAAACTATTGCTAACAATAAAAGAACTTCTGTTGGAATCACTATCCCTGACCTTAAGCTGTACTACAGAGCAATTGTGATAAAAACTGCATGGTATTGGTACTGTGACAGGCAGGTGGATCAATGGAATAGAATAGACCCAGAAATGAACCTACACACTTATGGTCACTTGATCTTTGACAAAGGAGCTAAAACCAACCAATGGAAAAAAAGACAGCATTTTCAACAAATGGTGGTGGTACAACTGGCAGTCAGCATGTAGAAGAATGCAAATCAATCCATTCCTATCTCCTTGTACAAAGCTCAAGTCCAAGTGAATCAAGGACCTCTACACTGAAACTAATAGAAAAGAAAGTGGGGAAGAGCCTCGAGCACATAGGCACAGGGGAAAATTTACTGAACAGAACAACAATGGCTGATGCTCTAAGATCAAGAATTGATAAATGGGACCTCACAAAATTGCAAAGCTTCTGTAATCAAAGGACATTGTCAATAGGACAAGATGGCAACCAACAGATGTGAAAAGATCTTTACTAATCCTACATCTGATAGAGGGATTAGACTCCAGAGAACCAAATAACCCTATTAAAAAATAGGGTATAGAGCTAAACAAAGAATTCTCAACTGAGGAATACTGAATGGTTGAGAAGTACTTAAAGAAGTGTTCAACATCCTTAGTCATCAGGAAAATGTAAATCAAAATAACCCTGAGATTCCACCTCACACCATTCAGAATGGCTAAGATCAAAAACTCAGGTGACAGTAGATGCTGGAGAGGTTGTGGAGAAAGAGGAACACTCCTTCATTGCTGGTGGGATTGCAGCTGGTACAATCACTCTGGAAATCAGTTTCATGGTTCCTCAGGAAATTGGTATAGTTCTACCAGCTATACCACTCCTGGGCATATGCTCAGAAGATGCTCCAACATGTAATAAGTACACATGTTCCAGTATGTTCATAGCAGCCTTATTTATAATAGCCAGAAGCTGGAAACAACCCAGATGTCCCTCAACAGAGGAATGGATACAGAAAATGTGATACATCTACACAATGGAGTAGTACTCAGCTATTAAAAACAATGAATTTATGAAATTCTTATAGAAATGGATAGATCTGGAAAATATCATCCTGAGTGAGGTAACCCAATCACAAGAGAACACACATGGTATGCACTCACTGATAGGTGCTTATTAGCCCAGAAGCTGGGGATACCCAAGATATAATCCACAAACCATAAGAATCTCAAGAAGAAGGAAGACCAAAGTGTGGATACTTCAATCCTTCTTAGAAGGGGGGAACAAAATACTCATGGAAGGGGTTTCAGAGACAAACTATGGAGCAGAAACTGTAGGAAGGACAATCCAGAGACTGCCCCACCTGGAAATACTTCCCATATTCGATCATCAAACCTAGACACTATTGTGGACACCAGCAAATGCTGGCTGACAAGAGCCTGATATAACTCTCTGCTGAGAGGCTCTGCCAGTGCCGAACTAATTCAGAAGTAGAGGCTCACAGCCTTCCATTGGACTGAGCACAGGGTTCCAAATGAAGGAGCTAGAGAAAGGATCCAAGGAACTGAAGGGACTCCTACAACAGTATGAACTAACTAGTACCCTTAGAGCTCACAGGGACTAAACCACCAACCAAAGAGTACACATGGTGGGACTCATGGCTCTAGCAGCATAGGTAGCAGAGGATGGCCTAGTAGATCATCAATGGGAGGAGAGGTCCTTGGTCTTGTGAAGGTTCTATGCCCCAGTGTAGGGGAACGCCAGGGCCAGGAAGCAGGAGAGGGTGGGGTGGTGAGCAGGGAGCGAGTGTAGGGAATAGGGTTGTTTTTTTTTTTTTTCCAGAGGGGAAACCAGGAAAGGGGATATCATTTGAAATGTAAAAAAGAACATAGCTAATAAAAAAAGCAAATAAAGAAAGAAAATCTCATGCAAGTATAAAATGCATTTTGATTATTTTAAACACCCACCATAAAAACTCCCTTCCACTTATATGAGCCCTGTCATCCATATTAATCTTCTCACACTCATGACTTTCTTTTGTTTTGTTCTACTGAGACTATGGTAATCTATGTGATCACAGGCTTGGAACAATCCACTGGAGACTGGTGAGTTTCTCTGAAGACACAAAATTAAAGACAATGACTGGATGTCCCATCTCCCACAAATCTCTCAGTAGCTAATAGTTCAGCATAGAGGTAGGGCTTGTGAGTCTTTCTTAGTCTATGATTTACTATTGGCTGGTCCAAGTTATGTATGCCCACAGGACTAGGATGTTATCATGCTCATTGCTGTGCCAAGTCCAAAAGACTATTTCATAGCTCCTCTGCCTGGTTATGGCTCTTACATTTTCCCCACGACTTCCTCAGTGTTCGCTGAGCTGTAGATGTAGATAGGATAAATATGTGGTTTGCTGGTAAACACTCAACGGTCACTTACTCTTACATAGGTTTTGTGCGATACACACATATAATTGGTTATGTACCGTTTCATTGTGAAGTTCATGGTTTCTGGTTGTCTCTGCTTTTGGAAACATACTATAAGTTATATATGTCATTATTATTGTAATGCTAGCTTTCCTCACTTGGCTAAAATGCGGCATGCAGCTAAAGTGGTGTTTCAGATCCATAACCCAAACCACTCAGGGTCCTCAGGAAAGAGGATCACAGATTCAAGACCTGTTTGTTTAACTGGTGAGGCCCTAATCTTAATCTTAAAAGGCAAAAGACAAAAGGGGTGAGAATATAACTGAAAGGCATGGTGCTTGCCTTTGCTCTGTGAGGATCTGAGTTTGGTTGCTAGGACCTCTAAATAATAAATAAAAAATAAAATTCAAGGTTTACACAATGAAGTCTTGTATTATTTAGCACTTTCATTGACATAACTATCATGTTATCAGGTACAGACAGTATATTCAATATTTGCTCAAGTAAATGAACATGTGTTTATGCATCTAATACTTGTGTATTATGTCGGTGACTGCAAATGTTTTTAAAGTGACCATGAAAAAGCAATATGCTTCTTGACGACATGTTCATATAGGCTTTGTTTTGGCTGACCATCCGCCCTAGTCCTCTCCATTTCGCTGGCCTCCCTCAGCGTCTACCTTCCTATACCCAGCATCTCAGACCCCTGGATGACTCTGATTCTTGGAATATTACATTCAGGTGCATGCCTATTACTTCTGTAGCTGTTCTGAAATTATGTCACAATCTATGTACTTGTAATCTAGGAAGATCTAAGTTGGCATGATTAACAGAATAAGGTTGTTTTTTTTTTTTTTTTTTTTTTTTTTTTTTTTTTTTTTTTTTTTTTTTTTATGTTAGAGACCTATGAGGAAATAAAGCAGGATTTGTATAACTTAGGTTGTAGCTACATTTCTGTCAACTTGAAACAAACTGCATTCATCAAAAGAGGGCACCACGATTGATAAAATGCCTTCACGAGATTGGACTATGGTCCAGCCTATAGAGCATTTTCTTCATTAGTCATGGATGGTGGAGGGTCCAATCCATTGTGATTGGTGTCACCCTTGGGCTGATTGTCCTGGGTTATGTAAGAAAACTGGCTGAGAAAGCCATGTGGAACAAGCCAGAACACACCATCCCTCTGCACCAGCTCCTGCCTTCTCTACCAGCCTGGCTTGAGTAGCGTTTCTGATGTCTTTCAGTGATGATATGGAAGTGTACACCCAACAAATTCTTTCCTAACAACTTGTTTTTAGTCATGTGCTTTGCTGTAGCAATAGAAACCTTAGCTAAGACAGCTTATAAGCCTATGGACTCACATCTTCCTCAGGTTGTTTTCGAGAGGTCTGTTCAGTGACTCCCTTCCCCCCTCCCTCCATCCCACCCCTCCCTGTTCTCTCCCTGACCCCACCTCCTTATTCTTTCATTAGTTAGTTCTTTCTATGTAGCCCAGACAAGCCTCAACCCTGCAATCCTACTTCCCTTTCTGGAGTTCTAGGATATGTGTGCAGCACAATTTCTATAGATTAGGATGTGTCTTAGCTAATGATGTTCCACAGGGTTAAGGTTCACCACAAATTCTAAATGATACCTGGTCCCTAGCTGTAGTTAGATAGTGGCCCATTAAGAAAGCTTCTGAGATGGAATATTTCGATTTAGTATTAAGATTGGGTTGTTCTGATTGTATTGTTTCTCCTTATTCATCATACATATATCATTTACATAAATAAATGCAGCCCTTATGTCTTCAGTGTTTATTTTTTTCTGTTCATATCATATAATATTAGCTTAAACAAAACTAAAATTTCCCTGATATCTAATTGGAACATCACTTCCCCTTCCTTCTCTCAGTGTTCAATAGAAGGCTCAGATGAGAAACAGGCTTAGGGTTATGCAAGGGTAGGGCAATTCCATTTTGCATTGACAAATCATCCAGGCAGAGCTCATTTATCAAAACTAATTTACTTAAATAAAAACTGCTTTGTGTGCTCATGTACTAGTTTGTTTATCCAGTCCTTAGTAAATAATTCATCAAACTCACATTTGTTTGAAATATAAAAACAAGAAGCCTATGGTAAAATGAAATAAAAATCTCATTTTTGAGGAATAGTTGTGGAATATATTATTGCAATTCATTGTCACATTCTTACTTCTGAGTTTAACTCTAATATTCCCAAGTGTATTTCAAAATAGATGGGATAAGCACAGTTGAATGAACCTTTGGACAATGAAATGGTTTCTCAGATCCATGACTTTTTCTTTAGCCATGAGGGCCTCCTGCCATTTTGTTGTTCTAAGTCTTGTTTTATAAATGGTCGGGTTGTTTTCCTCTGTCCCTCTCTATCCTGCTTCTGCCAAGTCTCTCCGTCCTTCATGTATAGAAATCCCTACTGATTTCATTTTAGAGTCTGACCTACTAGTTTTTACCTGAGTGTTTAGGACTAGACTCTAGAAAACGGAAAGAATTCTGCTTTCCTTTTCTAAAGGACACTCAAGGAATTTGTAGTTTACATGATTTTGGATTTACACACAAATAATCAAAAGCTGAGACTGGCCACAATGGACAGAAATAGGAACTTTTTGGCATTAAGCCCTCTGGGCTGTGTCTACGGTTGCTTCTGTAGATGTCGTCCCATCCATTTCATGGAGTAAAATGTCTTCTCATTAGCCACAGTGCTTAGGACACAGGCTACAAGTGGGGCTGCTGCCATCTCCAGCACCGGAATACTGCTCACTCGAGCAGGTGAATTTGGACAGGCAGGGAACCTTCCTAAGTCTCTACTCTTTCAGCTTAAAATCCAGGTCACACATAATCTTTTAATGTAATCTGAGGACTACTCACACATTGTGAGCTAGGTGTCGGGTAAATTTGGCTAATGTTGTTTTACCCTACAAGGACAATGAAAGGACTCTGATTCCATCCTATTGCTGCCATAAGAATGTGCCAAATCCTTCAACATAAGAACCATACATGAATGAGGAACCAAGTCCCATCTCATGGAGGGTTTACTTTTTATTTTACTTCAACTCTCCATGGTTATTCCCGTTGTGGCATCTTCTTAAGGAGGAGTAATATATGATCCTTAATCTGGTGTCTTATGTGGAGTATTCTGGGGCTTCCTACCTTAACATCAAATCTTTCTCACTTTCTGAGGCACTTGTGCCTGGGCCAGGATATTAAGTTTCCCAACACAAAAATACATGGAGTCTGGAATGATGCAAGGTACTATGGTATGTTGTAGCTATTATGTGGCTACGAACTGGTGATCCAAACAACCCAGCTTCCTGGCATAATGGTTTGGTCAGCATTAAAGGTCCATTGCTTTTGTTCTTTTAAAGATCCTAGACGTAGATATTCTATAGAAAACAAAGCCTAACTTTGAACATTTAATAGTTGACATGTTTCTTTGCTCCTGACATCATTTTGCCCAGTAAAGATGAACCTTGAATCATCAGCCATAGCCAACGTCCTGCTGCAAATAGACCAATTCCAAGATCCGGGACACATTCCTTTTACTTTTTCTGTAATTTTTACTAAATCTGTGGACCTTCATAACCTCGCGAATGCTATC
Source organism: Mastomys coucha (assembly GCF_008632895.1). NCBI lineage: Eukaryota > Metazoa > Chordata > Mammalia > Rodentia > Muridae > Mastomys > Mastomys coucha. The sequence goes on along the minus strand of NW_022196904.1, from coordinate 183,358,889 downwards.
CTTAGCTGACCACATAGAGAAGCAAAGTGCCAGCTGGGACCAGAGGCCAGCTCCTCAGAGAAGTCAGCTGTGTGGCTGTCAGGGCTTCTTCATTATATTATGCTAGTTTGATTGAGCTTCTAGTATGATGTAAGCTGAGTGCAGTGGTGGTAATTAATCAGCGTGTAGTTTTGATTTGCTTCCTGTATCAACTGACCTAGGGCTGGAGCAGCAGGAATCCTGGTAAGGCAGCATCCATACAGCTCAGCTCTGAGAAGTAATGGGTAAAACAGACTTTTGCTTGTTTTTATTTTTAAATATTTTCCTGAGCATCTCCCTAACAGATGATAATCTAATTGACAATTTAGAAATGAATTTTAATTTTTATAAATTCTGTATCAGGTTTGTGTATTTTTAAAAATATCCACCTTGTTTGCAAACAAAGTATCTGTGATTTGGTACAAAGTGATTTATCATAATTTGCTGTTATGTTTTATTTTATCCACATGTTTTTTTTTTAAAAAACAATCCTTTAAAATTTGTGAATAATACTAGATAAGGAGTTGCATAGATTTTCCTCTCTATCTTTAGACTTTCTCTCTCTCTCTCTCTCTCTCTTTCTCTCTCTATCTTGAACACACATGCACACACACACACAGACACCTTCTTCTTACACATTTTATACCTCTTAGAGACTTAAAGCCTTGAGACACTCTCTGAGCTGTTGTTCCTGAGCCCTCAAATAATGTCAGAATCTGACCATAGTGAAAAACAAAAGCCTGGGGCAAAGGAGAGTTTGACAAGCTGATATCAAAGCCAAGGACAGGTTTGAGTTACATAAGATATTCCCTGAAAAGCAACTGGAAAATCCTATTTAAGAAGTCTGATAAAGAACACCCAGAGGAAGCTCCTCTCCCAGGCACGCTGACACACCCAGGATCAGAGAGTAGACCTTGGGCGCAAGCTCCACAACCAGTCCCACAACACCCA
>NW_022196904.1:183356346-183357092 GCF_008632895.1 Mastomys coucha | reverse complement strand
AGAGAGACAACCCTGGAGATACAAAACCTAGGAAAGAAATCAGGAGCCACAGACGCAAGCATCACCAAATCACAGAATCACCAAGCATCACAGAATGCAAGAGATAGAAGAGAGAATCTCAGGGGCAGAAGACACCTTAGAAAACATTGACACAACAGTCAAAGAAAATGCAAAAAGCAAAAAGCTCCTAACCCAAAATATCCAGGAAATCCAGGATGCAATGAGAAGACCAAACCTAAGGATAATAGGTATAGAGAGTGAATACTCCCAAGGTAATGGGCCAGTAAATATCTTCAACAAAATTCTAGAAGAAAACTTCCCTATTTAAAGAAAGAGATGCCCATGACCATACAAAAAGCCTACAGAACTCCAAATAGACTGGACCAGAAAAGAAATTCCTCCTGTCACATAATAATCAAAACACCAAATGCACTAAACAAAGAAAGAATTTTAAAAGCTGTAAGGGAAAAAAGACAAGTAACATATAAAGGCAGACCTATCAGAATTAGGGCAGATCTCTCACCAGAGACTATGAAAGCTAGAAGATCCTGGGCAGATGTCATACAGACCCTACAAGAACACAAATGCCAGCCCAGGCTACTATACCCAGCAAAACTTTCAATTATGATAGATGGAGAAAACAAGATATTCCATGACAAAACCAAATTTACACATTACCTTTCCACAAATCCAGCTCTACAAAGGATAATAGGTGGAAAACATCAACATAAGGAGCAAAACTACAC
>NW_022196904.1:183327714-183355288 GCF_008632895.1 Mastomys coucha | reverse complement strand
GAGTTATTTAAAATTTATATTGAGAAAAATGTATTTTCACTATTGCTGTAGAAGAGCATCTACATAAGGTTAAATCGATTGTTGTTTTATATCAAACAACTTTTATAATACTTTTATTGTTATAATATTTTATAAAGTTTAAGGAATACGACAAAAAAGATATTGTAGGTATTGAAGGGGGGTCTATGGGAGGAGCGGTGGTACAAAAGGGGAACAAGAATGTGCTTCAATTCTATTTAATTAAAATATGTTTTTAAATGTTAACAAATTCAGATAAATTGAAATCATGTAACGTTTCTCATCATAATGCAATAAAAGTTTAAAAAAAAAGAAATGGAAGATCACGCCTCAAGTTTTCTTTTTTTATGTTTATTTTGAAGCCTCCACCGTCTTCTAATTGCATTGATTTATATTGTATGCAAATGCATGCAAGTACTCCTGAGGCAGTCTGAAGGGGTCAGAGGGCAGTTTGGAAAGGCTGGTTCTGGGTAGAGCTCAAGTTCTCAGACTTGACAGTAAGCGTCCACCTTATCAGCTGAGCCATCTCATTGGCGTGATTTTCATGTGTGTGTGTGTGTATGTGTGTGTGTGTGTGTGTGTGTGTGTGTGTGCGTGTGTGTCCTCATGAGCATTTATAAGATACATATTTAATGAAATGGGGTAAGGGACTGGAAACTGTGACATAAATGAAAGAAGAGGAGAATGAGTGAGGAGGAAAGAGCACTCACTGTAAAAGGGTCGTTAGCAAACGATCCTATTTTTGAATGAATAACATGTACCCGAATGCAGAACATTTTAAATGTGAATCAAAAATTAACAGCTATTATCTTGGACAATGAAGTTACTGTCTTCTGTGTTAGTCTATATTTTCTAGATCTGAATATAAATTTTTAGATCAAATAAAAAACATGTAAAACCTTCAGTGTGGAAATGATGTTACTGAAGTACATCAGCAGACATTGTGGAATGATGCTGTGGATCAATTCCAGGTCCTGGGGACACACACAGGGTCCGCCACTGACTTCTCGTTTGGATTCATCTTTCCAGGTCAGCCATTTTGTACATGGTGCTTCAAACAAACAAACATGGTGCTAAACAAACAAACAAACAAAAAAACAAAAAAACAAAAACAAAAACAAAAAAAGTCTGAAAAAGTCAAGAACGACTAAGACACTGGAATCTAAGTGAGAGGCAGGAAAGACTCTCAAACACTTCTACTAATACTTACTCTGAAGGGTGTACTACCAAGTCTTCTATGAACAATCATTATACATATTGTAAAGATGTTGACAGACCTGTGTTTCTGTGAATGCAGGAGTGATTCCTCTCACCTTTTACCGTGATACACACTGCACTTCAATATTATTAATGTTTGGCTTGTTTGTTATTTTTAAGCTCTATACATTGTATAAACTGCATTTATAACATTTTTTGCTTTAGATTCCATGTAAATTTAGGGCCAATTCTGAATATCTATTAATTTTATGTTGGGCTTTGTTTTTGTTTGTTTGTTTTTTAGTTTTTATAATGTTTGTCAACTGATTGCCAATCATCTATTGTTATTACCCACATACTATTTAAGACTCTTGTTTTACTTATATCTTCCTTTTTAACATTGTTGATTTACTAATATAACATCTCAGACTGTTTGCTCTCTTGGGCCTACTTCTTTGGGGATTATATTGAATTCTCTTCATGAACCTAGATATCCTTTAGCGGGAGAGTGGATAAAGAAAATGTGGCATGTTTACACAATGGACTATTACTCAACTCTTAGAAAAAAAGTGATATCGTGAAATTTGCAGGCAAATGGATGAAACTAAAGAAAACCATCCTGAGTGAGGTAATCCAGCCCCAGAAAGACAATCGTGTTATATAGTCACTTATAAGTTGGTATTAACTGTTAAGTAAAGGATAATTTCACTAAAACCCATAGAGAAGTCAAGTCACACTGAGGGCTCTATGGAGACACGTGAGTCTCTCCAGGAAGGGAAAGTAGAATAAATAGACTTTGTTGGTGGAGTGGAGGTCTGCGAGAAAGGGAACAGGTGGGACTAACTGGGGAAAGGAGGGGCAGAGGGAAGGAGTACCGGGAGAGAAAACTTAGCTGGGCATTTAAGAGGTAGTGTAGAAAACTAGAGCCCTGGGAACTTCCTGGAACCTATGAGGGTGACTACAGGGAGGACTCCTAGCTGAACCAGCCATCTTCTGTAACCAGGCTAGCCTCCCAGTGCTAGGACTGGGAACCAGTCATAAAACCCACAACCTGCCTGCTAAGGGCAATGAGACAATGGTAGGTTACAGCACGGGGCTGCGGCCAAGTGATGACTAGTCTAACTTGAGGCCCGAGCCACAAGAGGGAGCTAATGCGCTACACTGCCCGGACTGCAGGAATCTGAATCTGGATGCTGAGAGACCTAGGGTAGAAGCAGAACAGAACCAAACAAAACAAATGACCCTTGTCATGAGAAAGGTTTCCTCTGGTAGCTGAGGGGAACAGATACAGAGATTCTCACTCAAACAGTCGGCAGAGCTTGGGGAATCCTGGGGAAAAGGGGGTGGAAGGATTGTAGGAGCCAAAGGGATATAGAAAGCCAGGAGAAAATGGCCCACAGATTCAACTAGACTAACTAGAACTCCTGTGAGCTCACAGAAACAGAAGCAGCAACCATGGGGTCTGACGAGTTTGAACTAGGCCCTCTACCTACATGTTGTTGGTGAGCTTGGGGGCTTTGTGCATGCGTGCTTACGGAACCCTTTGACTCCTACTGGGTTGCTTCATCCAGCCTTGATATGAGGGTGTGTGCTTAGTTTTATCGAATCTTGCTGTGCTCAGTTGATATCACTGGGAGGCCTACTCCTTTCTGAACGAAAATGGAGGAACAGTGGATCTGGGAAGAGAAAGGTTGTGGGGGATGGGTACAAAAGGAGGTGGGGGAGAGGAGACTGAGGTCAGGATGTATTGTGTGAGAGAATAGAGAAGTAGAAAATGTCTTTATTTCTTCCGCACACACTGTTTTCTGCAAATGAAGACTCCAGTGCTGTCTCCTTTTGCACTGTTAATCTTCTGAGTTTTCTGTCATCTTGTTATAGACAGATAATACTTATTTTGTGGGCTAGAAATGGGTTATTGTTTTGAGCAGCTTTTATATTTTATTTTTTTTAAATCACCTAGCAGTTTTAGAAAAGATGGAAAGGGGACCCATGGGCTCTGTTTCCCTCTCATCTTGACTACATTTCTTTTACATATAGATTTTTCTGACCTCCGCAGGAAGAAGTAGTGAAAAAATGTGAGAGATTCAATCAATCAGATTGCAATCCAGTCTTTGGGCAGTGGGAAAAGGCAGGGTGAGGAGCTCAGCAAGCCTGTCGAAACTGACACGGCTGTCTCTGGATGTGCAAGACCATAAAAAAGAGAAGCCAAGAGCAGTAAAACATGTAGCATGGAGAACCAGCCCTGCAGGAGACCACCACCTGGGCTCAGGCTTGGTGAACTGTAGGGCTCATAACTGAAGGGTCTGTGTAGTGTCACCTGCAGGAGACCACCACCTGGGCTCAGGCTTGGTGAACTGTAGGGGCTCATAACTGAAGGGTCTGTGTAGTGTCATGAAGAACTTGCACAGCTGTTTTTGAACACAATTAACAGCAAGCAACAATGCTGCAATCTAGTCTGTTATCTATAAGAACGATGAGAAAAATATTGCTGTGTCCACTCCCTTTTCTCTGTGATGCTGCCGCTGTTGTTCTGCAGGCTGATGCTCAGTGTGACTTCAGAGTTGCACTATGGTTTCATCTGAGGCATCTGTAGGCTGTATTTCTTTTATTTATTGGATATTTTATTTATTAGTATTTCAAATGTTAGCCCCTTTCCAGGTCTCCCCTCTGGAAACCCCTATCTTACTCCCCCTCCCCCTGCCTCTATGAGGGTGCTCCCATACCCACTCCCACCCTTCTGCCCTGACATTCCCCTACACTGGGGCATCTATTCCCCCACAGGACCAAGGGCTGCTCCTCCCAATGATGTCCAACAAGGTTGTCCTCTGCCACATATGTGGCCGGAGCCATAGGTCCCTCCATGTGTACACTTCGGTTGGTGGTCTAGTCCCTAGGAACTCCGGGGGGGTTGTCTAGCCTGTTGATATTGTTGCTCCCCCTATAGAGCCTGCAATCCCTCAGCTCCTTCAGTCCCTTCTCCACTCCTCCATCTGAGACACACAGTCTAATGGTTGGCTGTGAGCATCGGCCTAGGTATTTACCTTGCAGAGCCTCTCAGGAGACAGCTATATCAGGCTTCTGTCATCCAGCACAGTAAGCAGTTCTTCCTGGATCTGAAATAGCATCCTAGTTTGTTGACTATATATTGGATGGATTCCTAGGTAGGGCAATCTCTGGATGGCCTTTCCTTCAGTCTCTGCTCCACACTTTGTCTCCATATTTCCTCCTGGGAGTATTTTGTTCCCCCTTCTAATAAGCACTCAAGCATCCACACTTTGGTTTTCCTCCTTCTTAAGCTTCATGTGGTCTGTGAATTGTATTTTTGGGTATTCTGAGCTTTTGGGCTAATATCCACTTATCAGTGAGTGCGTACCATGTGTGTTCTTTTGTGACTGGGTTACCTCACTCAGCATGATATTTTCTAGTTTCATCCATTTGCCTAAGAATTTCATGAGTTCATTGTTTGTAATAGCTGAGCAGTACTCCATTGTGTAAATGTACCACATTTTCTGTATCCATTCCTCTGTTAAGGAACATCTGGATTCCTTTCAGCTTTTGGCTATTATAAATATGGCTCCTATAAATATGGTGGAGCATGTGTCCTTATACATGTTGGAGTATTTTCTGGGCATATGCCCAGGGTGGTATAGCCGGGTCCTCAGGTAGTACTATATTCAGTTTTCTGAGGAGCTGCCAGGCTGTCTTTCTTATGACACACTTGGATAGTCTTTACTGTTTGTATACTGGAGAAGAAACGAAGCCTTTCTGTTACTACTAAGAAGACACTACGGTGTAGATACTTGGAAGTTTTAAAGTGTGTCTCTAATACTGACATCTCTGAGAGGCCAAGGATTTCCAAGGCATTGTCAAAGCCAATGATTTTCTTAATGATAAAGATATGAATTCCAATTTTCACTTTGCAAGAAATCCTAAATACTTTTGTAATTTTTAGTTTAAGAATTAAGTATTTTATTAGCCAGTTTGAATATTCAAGTCAATCCCTGTGTCCTTACCAATAAGTGTTAATGTTAGTAAAGATACTCAGATTCACACAGATCTCTATTCAGTTTTTTACTCATCCATAAAGAAGAATAAGATTTTTCTTGAAGGAAAGTGAATCAATAGACAGCTGAAATCATCGTTTTAAGTAAAATAAACCACACTGAGAAAGACAAATGTTACTCTTCCTCTCTTATAAGAAACATTTACATATATGAGTGAGTTGAGAATCTAAGGGTACTCTATAGGAGAAGGAAGAGATCTATATGCATTGCAGGGGCAAAGAGCTGTTAGGAAGATGGTAGATAAACATGGCTTATTTTCTCTCTGTTGAGGTGTCTATCTCCTTATCTATCTGTCTTATATCTATCATCTATCTATTCATCCACTTATCTGTCTATCTATTTGTTGAGGGAAATGTTAAGAAGACAGAACCGGCTTGTTCAAGCTTGTGCCTCTGCCCTGCCAGCCTGGCTGGCCATGCACTGGTGGGCAATGGCCGACCTGTTTTTATCTTGTGGAGATTATAACTCTGAACTCCATAATCACTAGATTCCCACTAGTGGGTTGCTACCACATCCAATCCAATCCAACCCAATCCAATCCAATCTAATCCAATCAAATCATGCTTCACATCCCCCATGGCCTTTGTGGAGCACCTCAGGCAAACCCATGCTTACCCCTATACCTTACTTTCTTGGACCCAGAGGAGCCGCCCGCCACATGAAGGAAAATGCAACACAAACTTAGTTCAGAAATAATGGTAACTCAGTATCTGGGTGCAACTACTAAAACCTAATCTTGTAAGCCTTATTAAAATCGGATTCCTCTGGTGGCGAATCCTTGCAGATCTGCCGCGATACCAGGAAACTCTAGCAGCTACAGCTTAGCCTTATGCTGTCCCTGTTCCAAAGAGGACCTAACTCCTGCTTCCTTCCTTCCTCCCTCCAACCTGAAGTCCTGTGTACTCGCCCAGTGATTGCTCCTTTATTCATTAGGTGATTGGTTCACAAGAGCAGCACCAGGCCCATCCACAACATTGATCTATCTATCTATCTATCTATGTATCTATCTATCTATCTATCTATCTATCTATCTATCTATCTATCTATTTATCTATCTATCTACCTACTTATCCATCTATCTGAAAAAAGCAGCAGTAGTATTATTTGGGAAAGAAAATAAATTATCAAGTAGTAAAAGGAGGAAATAGGAATAAGAGAGAGTAATAAAGAGATATATGTAATATCCATGATACATATATATGAAAATGTCATAACAAAAGTTATTATTTTGTATGATAGCTAAAACTTAATCTATATGAAAAAGTAGGGGCTTTTGTACAAGAAAAGTAACTGTCTTATTTTTCCTCTAAGACTGTAAAGGTGAAGGTAAAAGTATTCCTTTAAAATTACTGACTGCCTGTTATTCTAGTCAGGAGTAGTTTGGTAGAATACATTAGAAATCATATTCTCAATCATTAAAGTAATTAAATCATTCTTGATAAAATCTTTGCAATTGTTAGAATATTAGATGTCATAAATGCATCTTTACAGACAAGATATAAATTACTTTCTATAAAATTCAAATTTTTACACTTATTAAAGATTCAACCAGGAAACCATTGGAATTTTCTGAATGATTTGAATTTTGTCAATTTGTTATCGTAATTCAATTGGACACATATTTTGCTCCTTCCTTTAGACTTACATAATATTCTCTTTTCTGTTTATTAAATCTGTCCACCTCTTTCTATTTCATTCATTAAAACGTATCTACTGTATGGGTTAATTTTGGTCTATGGTTTAAGGGAAGCCCTAGCAGCAGGATTTGAGGCAGCAGATATGCATTAAAGAAACAGAGGGATAAATGGGCATATTCTACTGGATTCACTCTTCCAGTTCACTCATCTTTGGAAAATTAGTGCCTCCTGTAACCAGAGGGTGGGCCTTCTTGTAGTGTCCGCCCGCAGACCCTACATGATAGTGGATTGTCCTTGATTGGAGCCCGAACTGGACCTGTGAAATTAAGCAGGTGGAGAGCAAAGAGACAGGACACCAAGTAGATGTATCAAGGTGTGTTTTACTTAGGGTGCAGTGTGTTTATATAGTAAAAGGTAAAAAAAACGAAACCACAACAATCAGACTTTTAACATAAACATGAGACCAGACAAGGGAAGCTGGCAGTCTGTTTACAGCAGGAACTTTAAGTGTGAGTTCTGGCAGAACTGAGCTGATTGTCAGCCTTTGATCTCAGGAGTTGCAGTCAGCATTTCACTCCACAGGTGGGCAGCCTCAGTCCCAGGCCTGTCACAGCATTCTTTCCCTTAGGAAACAGCATCAGAGGGGAGGGAGACCACATCTTCTCTTTTCACATAATTTGCCCTGTAAACTCAAGTTGTTCCAAATCTTGTCAAACTGACAATGGTTAATCATTCCATTTAATTACTAAGAAAAACAGTATTTGAATATGTTAAATATTTATTAAGGCCTTATCTGACATCAGTGGGAGGAGAGGCCATTGGTCCTGTGAAGGCTCACTGCACCAGTGTAGGGGAATGCCAGGGTGGTAAAGTATGAGTGGGTGAGTGGGTAGGGGAGTACACTCATGGAAGCAGAGGAAAGGGAGATAAGGGGCTTGTGGAGGGGAAACCGGGAAAAGGGATAACATTTAAAATGTAAATAAATAAAATATCCATTTCTTAAAAAAGAGTCTATCAGTAAAATAACTTGGTATTTTCAAAGAAAGGGAGGAGTCTTATCTGGCTCAAAAGAGTACTCCCAGAATCTCTCGCTTCACGTCCTCCCTCCTGAGGTGATTGGCTGAGGACCCCTCCAGGGACTTTTGTCCTTGTGCTTCACTTTAGGCCGCCTACTTGAGACTTCCCCCTAAGTTCTAGAGAGAGAAGCATTGTTCTAGAATGATAATCCAGGAGTTAATGACCCATATTAAATTAAAGTTTCCAAATCATATTTAATTCAATACAGTTCTGTTTACTTTTGAATAGCTAGTGCACTTTTATTATTCATAATTCAACAATCACAAAACATAGAGTGAAAACTCAACAACTTCCCAGGTAACTCCATGCTCACGATTGATTATATGGTGTTCCCTTGAATAAGTAAATGTTATTAATTCCTTTGTATATTGTAACCAATATTATCTTACCTTAACCTTTATAGAGTCACACATTTACTCAGTTTTGTTTCTGTTAATAACATCTCCTGTAGATGACTTCATAAAATCATAGAAAATTTGCTTATTTAGAAAAATATGTATTTGGTAGCCCTTTATGAATATTAATGGCAAAAATGGTTGGCCTGAGAATTGGGCTGTCTGAAGATATTTTTGTTTGATCCAACTGTTTACTACATTTTATTCAGACATGTGTTCACACATGCACAGTACTCGAAGGTACATGAAATAAGCACCAAGCATTATATTCACAAAGAGCATGGTACAAAACCATTCTACTTCCAAAGAACAAAAATTTGACCTCTATATTTGGAAGAAGCAATGTTGGCATTGTGCTCCTGAAATGACTAAAATGTTAGACGAACTGATAAACTCTGTTGGGACTTCTTTCTTTGTACGGTAAGTGCTCACAGGCTTAAACTCACAAACCCCAGATTTAATTTCAGAATTTCTTTGCTCGTGGCTCAAGGCATTATGGCTTTTCTCATGCCATGCCTCCGAAGCTACCTTCCCACTCTGCTTACTTTGCAGTTATTTAAAGAGAGATGCTAGATTGACTACCATTCTGCTGCAGACATAAGATGGGCAGATTTTCAGTTATTCATCTTTTCTTATATACTATATCACATAGCTTATTTCATCCTGGCTACATTGCTGTGTGATTAAGAGCAAAGAAATCTATCAAGAGATGAGAATTTAATCAAAATAATCCATTGTCAAACAATACAAAAGGAATTGCAGCATAAGCAAAGCCATGCCAGAACTGACATTATTTTAACAGAAAATGTTATTCACAGAAGATTGGGGTTCTTCATTAAGATTCTGAAAATTCAATGTGTGTATATATATATATATGGCTATACTTAAAAGATTATCACCAGCACAGGAAGATAATCATTTGAGTTTGTGCAAACTGTTGATCCCAGCACTAATGGGGCTGTGGTGGGAGGATAACCAATCTGAAGCCAGAGAATTTTGTGTTACATAGCACTTCCCATTAGTTCCAGCCTACACAGGGAGTCTCTGTCTCAGAACAAACAAAAATAGCAACCACCCGACAACAACAAAAACAATACACGAAGAATTAAAATAACATTAAAAAAACTATAGAAATGACTTTGAAAAAACATGTATTCTACATATTGGGGAATATTCATGTAGCTAAGGTGTCCTGCCCAAGTAATATGTAACATGCCAGGGTCCAGCTCTGACATTCGACGACTCAGGGAAAGCATCAGTGGGTGGCATCAACAGTGACCAAAAGCTGATGGCTTCTGGAAATTTAACTCTCTCTTGCTGTTCAGGAGCCAGAAGCCAATATCTTCTGGCAATGGTACATAGATTGGTTTTCATATTTTGATTATTCTTCAATTTAAAAAATAGTGTCAAATTTTTCTAAATTATGAATATACATGTACTCTTTCAGCAAATATATATTTCATATTTAAATTATATTTGTCTAAAGTTATTTATTTCCATGCTGTTTATAGCAGGAGAGGCTGAAAACAGTCTCTAGCCCATCAGTGAGGTTTTGTTACACTTTATGGTTCATCTGAAGTTAGTAATAAACATGATATCTTGAAACATAGTTTGCTTTGCATTGACAAATGTCTGAGAGGTATGTACAGCTAGGTGAAAGTTAATATACACCAGAAGTTTCAAAGCATACTATATTTCATAACAACAAAAAGATTTTTATTGGCATGTTTCCATGTGAATTAACATTTTTATAAGGTTAAAAAGGCAAAGACAGCAGTAGTGAAACTATGTTACACAAGCATAAACTGGTCTGATAAAAGATAGAGGATTGAGGTTTTAAACTGTATTTTATTAGCTATCAGAATGTAGAATTATATCTAAAATTCAACTTGTGGGGCTCAGCGCTAGTGTATTTGTGATAAATGTTTGGAACAAAGATGTTAAGGACATTTACATTTATGCATCCCAGGACCAACTTCAGGATATTTTCTCTATTTTTAAAGGGAGGAAGTTGTGGTTTTTGTTTTTGTTTGTTTGTTCGTTTTTAGTTGTTGTTGACTTTCTTCAGCTCTTCCAAAGAAAACTAGAAAAAAAATGCCACCATTGTAATTATTCAAATTTGCCTACAAGGCAAATCCAGGTACCACCTCTCCTGTGGGTGTCAGTCATAGATGGATCCAATAAATTACCTCATATACATCTTAGGTCACTAGTGTACACAGTAGAAGGATTCCAGACAATGGGTTCTCGAGAATTTATTCAGCAGTTAAGAGAACTTATTTTCCTGGGAGAGGATCAGAGTTCAGTTCCGAGCACCCACATAGTGACTCACAGCCTTCCAAACCCTGAACTATCAAATATAGTTGGGCCTCTTCTGGCCCTAACAGGTTCCAGGCATGCATGTGGTTCACATACATACATGAAGGTAGTAAAATATTCATATAAATAAAATCAATAATTTTAAAAAGACAAAGACATTTATTGATTTCTAGAGGACCACATGCCTACTTCAACTGTTATATTTTTCCTAGTGATAGAAAGTCTTATGAAAATAAAACGATCCCTTCGGTGTTTGTCTCAATGTTTCTTTTCTACATAATAAATATCCATCAAACCGAAATAGCATTACTTGAAAATACCGCATATAATAATTCAACCCAATATCTTTAGAAATGAGCTCTCCCCTCGTATTTCACAACTATCTTTCACAACAGGGATTTTTGTTGTTGCTGTTGCTTAAACTGAGTGTAAGTACCGTATGCCGAAAGCATATGTCTGTACTTAAATGGCTTGCCCACTGTTTCTCAAGCCTTAAGCCTGAATGAAGCTACAAAAACACATGAAAAATGTCCATAATTCAGACAAATTAACACAACCCGGGGAATGAAGATGTCACCGAGAACAGTTGCTATCGAACAAAGATTGAAAGGCTGCTACCCTCAGCTCTCCAGGGCTGACACTCTTTCCCAAGCTCAGTTCTGGAAGAGGAAATGCACAGTCACAAACATATTCCTGACACCCATCATAGGGCAGAAATCCCAAGCAAAGGGCTCGTGTTGCTGCATATTCATGGATGCAAATCAGGCCCCTCAGCTGCAGCACTTGGCTCTGAGATTTCAAATGTGGGCATTAGCAGAGTTTCCCATAAGTTTCAATGAATATTAACCAAGAAAAACATGCCAAATAGATAGCTAGTGCATGTTGAGACTTTTCTCCCAGTCTATGTGGAAAATGGATGTTCCTTGTTAGAAGATGCCCAAATTCCCATATAGAATGTTTGTATTTTGGTCACCCAACCATGTCTTAAAAGACCTATAAAAAAGTGACAGTGACTACTAACATTGTATACCCAAGTAGCAAACATAGTGTCCGGATTCCTCTATCCCATATCTGTTGCTGTATTACAAATGGCTATGAAAAACAGTCACATGTTTCTCACAGAATAAGATATGATGAAAGAGGCACTTCTAGTTCTACATTTGTCACAAAACTACAATACGTTCATGGCTGGGCTGAGAAGCAACCAGTTTGTCACTGGCCTACATGATTGTTGGGAGAATGAAGAGTTTATTAATGTGTGTGTGTGTGTGTGTGTGTGTGTGTGTGTGTTTTGCTTTTAAATGTTAGCAGAGGCTATGGTGAGAAAGTACCAGCAAGGGAGAGTTCAACACAGAAGACAGGTATGCTTACATGTGCAGTTGCATATCTTGCTTATAATTTTCCTATTTTGGCAAGCTGAAGACATTAGATACATTTTTAGACTTTTCGTTCTCTGTAGTAGTTGCACAATTTTTTGTTTGTACAGATAGAACACTATCCTAAAGTTTGAAAGGTTTATTGAATCATTACTTTGCTAGCTAATTTTAAATGTGATTTAGGAGGATGGCAGTGGTTAAGAACACCAGCTCCTCTTCCATAGGATACAAATTCAATTCCCAGCACCCACATGGCAGATCACAACTATTTGTATGTCTAGTCCCAAGAAATCTGGCATCTTCTTTCAGCTTCCACAGGCGTCAGTCCCTTATGTGGTGGTACAAAGAGAGACAGACATGTAGATTTAAAGAGAAATATGAACAGAGGTATGCCATGATGATCCAGAGGACACACATTATTAAATGTAAATATTGTATCAAGTGTGATATACCTCCCATTGAGTTGTCAATCAAGGAGTCTCCAGAGTTCACCAGCATATTAGAAGGTATTGCCATTGTTCTTCTTTGTCCAGCAGAACAAGATGGTAAGACCTTGTTGATTAAGACACAGCAGGCTTAAGTTGTACAATGTTTAAAAGTCAACCTGGAGCTGACTAGGAATCTTCCTTTCTGCTGGAAAGTGTTCATATTGCCAGAGATGCTGTGTAGGCTGCCATGGGGGAAAAGTTACCAACAGTCCTACCCAGCAGTGGAATCCGGATACTACAATACTGACTCACTAGGCACAGTGCCTAGTGGAGCAATAGTGGCATGGCTTTCCTAAGAGTAACCAATCACTTTCTGATAGCACTTGAAGCTTTCTCCTCTTGAGGGAATTATTACCAATTATTGGAAAGCTCATTGGGAGCATATGACAGGGAGGATGTATAAGATGTATAGAGGGAACCTAATACTATATTATTCCAAAATAGACAAGCTGTCAAGCTGCTTACAGCTAACAATATCAATGAAGCTATTTTTAGCTGGTCAAACAGCTGAAAATAAGTGACTGCCAAAATGCTCTGCTGGATGTGGCATGCATATGTTACCTCCCAACCTCAGTTCCAAAGCTCATGACACATCTCAGATGTTATAACTAAGACATGGGGAGTAGTGACATGAAACACTGCCATCTGTACAAAATGTCACACTAATATATGGCAGTTGTACTAATTAATTCACAGAAGAGAAGCTATGGCTCCCTTCATGAGACTGGAGCCATCGACACTGAAACATGGATAGACGAGAGGCTAATGGGCGTGTAATCCTAGCTGTGGAGCTGCTGGGATCTAAGGAATGCTGAGGAAGGGGGAATCATCTTTCTTCAGTGGTATAGCTATTGGTAAGAAGCCTTTCCTTCAGTCAGTTATCCCACAATCACGCTCATTCAAGCATCTCTAATTAAAATTCAGGAGGTCTTTAAGAATGAAGGCATAAAATAGGAAGATTTGTTTGGAAGAAAAATGGGTACAGAGGATGTATAAGAGGAATCAGAGAGAGTACTTAGAGACTGAATATAATTAAAATTGTGTGTGTGTGTGTGTGTGTGTGTGTGTGTGTGTGTATGTGTGTGTGTGTGTGTGTGTGTGTAAATTACCATCCATCTGAAACACTCCTGCACCGTTTTATGTGAACTTAGGGAGATACGAGGACATGGGAACATCGGTCTTCCTCCTGTCATAGTAATACTCTCTGTTCATCTGAGTTCTCAAGCATGGACAGTGGGTCTCCACAGGACCTCAGTAGACTCACTGCATCACTTTCATGTTCCTAAATCTCTCCTGAGCCCAACAACCTGAATGGATGTCAGAAGTTATTTGAAGTCAGAAACAGACCTAAGCTGCACACAAAGCCTTTGCCTAACCAATCATCTCAATTTTTTTACTTAAATGATAAAGAATTATTATTTCTTACCTCAGTCTTGCACAGTATAAAATTTCACACATTTTAATATTAAACTATGGACTTAAAAATGTTGTGCCTGGTTCTGCATATATGAAAATCTCGTTAGTTTCCTAGATAATCACAGTCTGTCTGTTTGTTTATTTACTTACTTACTCAGTGAAGTATGTCAGTGAGTAATGGATTCAGGAAATCGCCACTGACTGTGAAGTCAAGTCTTTACAGTTACCTACAATTTGTCTTTACCACCTTCTTTTTGTAAGTTTGTAATCTGTGTATTGAATCTTCAAAATGCATAATCGTCACTCTTAAACATTCATTCTGTCCTAGAAATTTATTATTCTCGCATACAATGCATACTGACCATATTTCCCTGCTTTCTACTCCGTCCATTCTCCCAAGCCCTCACTCACCTTCCCTCTTTCTCAGATCCACTCCTCTGTTTTCCTTCAGAAGGAAACATCCCAGGGATGTTAACTGAACACAGGATAACAAGTTACAAGAAAACTATGCACAAACCCTCGTATCAGAGCTGGACAAGCCAACCCAGTAGGAGAAATAGAGTACAAAGAGCAGGCAAACGAATCAGAAACACTCTCACTCCCAACATTAGGTGTCCCACCAAAACCACAAGCTAACAACCATAACATAGAGAGAGCCCCTGGTGCAGACATGTGCAGAGCCTGTGGTTGCCACCTCAGCCTCTGTGAGCCCCTGTGAGCTCTGCTTAGTTGGTGTTGTGTACAATGTTCTCCTGTATCCTTGACCCCTGACTCCTACAATTTTCTTCCCTCTTTTCTGCTGGATTACTGGAGCTCCCAGGGGAGGGTTCAGATGGACATCTCCAAATTGGGCTCTCCCTTTAATTTTTGGCTGTGGGTCTCTGTATCTTTTCTTAGAAGCTGCTGAAGGAAGCCTTTATAACATTTGGGCTACACACCTATCTATAAACATTTATTCTTAATGAAAGTTCAGATTTCCATCAGACCACAAAAACCATTTGGCCAGTTGTTTTCCTTTGATTAAAATTAATCAACTGTCTTCAACTAGACTCAGAAGGAGTCTGGTAAAGACAGGACCAAAGTGTATACAAAAAAATGGGGAACTATTTTGTCAACAGTTTAGTGTGTGCCCAGCAATTTTCTAGTAATTTTGGGCATACCTTATGGGAATATTTATCTAAATTTCCTCTATTTTTGAACACCCTTAGTAGTTATGGTGGCTTCAGAGGATAGAATAAAGCCAAGCCAAGGCTCTTAGCGGCTATGGTAGATGGGCAGGACAGAATAAAGCCAGCAAAAGTATTTCCTTTTAGTAGAAGATTCAAGTTCTAGGCTTTTCCATGATGGACAGTACTAAGGTAAAGATCTTCTTGAACTTTTTGTTTTGTTTTTGTGTTTTTTTTTCTAGACAGGGTTTCTATGTATTACCCAGGCTGTCCTGGAACTCACTCTGTAGACCAAGCTGGCCTCAAACTCAGAAATCCACCTGCCTCTGCCTCCCAAGTGCTGGGATTAAAGGGATGCGCCACTACTGCCCAGCCTTACTGAATTTCTTATTTTTGAAACATTTATAAACAGACTTTGCATCTGACTAACCTGCAAATAGAGATATTTCCCCCAACTTGTTCTGTGGATAATACTTTAAATCTATTCCAGTATTGCTTAATATTCTCCTTTGGCCTGTCATGTTCTCTGCTTTGAAGATGAGAATTATATGGTTGTGAGCTCTTTTACATATTCTTGTCCCAAGAAATATAAAAGAGCAGAGAATGTCTAAGCAGCTATCACATTGCCTCATGTCTTGACACACTATAATACTGTACAGTTTACTCCTCCATTGAAGATCAGCAAATGAAAACTAAGTCCTCACTTTTTTTTTTCTAATTTCTACCATATTAACTATGGAAGGCTTCCTTGAAAAACACCATCTAGAGAGAATCATGTCATGTTCCAGAATGGCTGTAAGTCAGGGTCTCAGATTATTGCCATTTAAACCCCCAAGTCTGGTTAACTAAATTAGTCCAATTTCATTGTATCACAGAGAAAGATAAACTGGAAGGCTATAATATTAGATCACTTCTATATCCTCAGGAAGAGAAGTGAATATTTCAATACAAAAATTTTAGCTACTTCAATGTCATGGCAAAATTTGTCCTGTAAAGTTAGCTTCTTTCTTTCTCTCTCTCTTTCTTTCTTCCTTTCTTTCTTCCTTCTTTTCTTTCTTTCTTTCTTTCTTTCTTTCTTTCTTTCTTCACTTCTTTCTTTCATTTAATGGCATTTGTAATGGTATATGTTGCTCTATACACAGAGGAATCTTGTCTCTTATGCTGACTTGTCTTCTGGAAGTCTGTGATATTATTGCTCATCTTGACCTGTTTCAGATCTGGTGCTTGAGATGAAAACCCTGGGTCAGGCCATGGTTAAAATGTAGTTTGAAGTAAAGATAAACTTCACTCTACTATAACCACTGAGATTAACAAGATTCTTTGACAAGTCACTGAATTTAAATTACATTTTTCCTGTGTAAAATACTTCATGATTCTTTAGTTATTTAGTCTCAGTTATTTTATTTAAGGGAAGTGCTACCTCAACTTCTTTAAATGAATCTATATAATTTTCCTGCAATATTTCACCAACTATTAGATAAGAGTTATTATTTGCTACCTATATCACAAGGCTCCCTGGGTACAGTTGTCAAGGCTGTCTCACACTTAGTGACTTAGAGCTGATGAAGTAGAGTCTAAGATGCAGCCTGAAGTCCCCTTGACAAACTGTACTCTGGGACAAAACTCTCCTCTTTCCTTTTTCAAATTCATAGTGTATCAGACCTTCTTTCAGATAATTGTATCAGAAACAAAATAAACACTGTTACATTTCTGAGCCACACTTAAAAAGAATGTTATTGCGCCCCCCCCCAACTCCACTCTCTCCCCATGCAGAGATTCAGAATTTGAGGCTTGGATAAATAGGTTGACACTGCTAGAATAATATACACAATGATTGGGAAATTCAGAATTAATATCTTGTTTGTAAGGATACACCAGTTTGCTTATTTCTGTTTATTTTTCTCTAGCCATCAACTCTGGTTACACTGCAGAAATATTTTCTTAGGAAAAGCCTCTGTGGTTTCTTATGGCTGTACAGCATTTTGAAATGCCTTGCTCCCACGGTTTGTTTCATAGGTTTCTTGAGGGGTTTATTTATTTTCTCCGTAAGGACCTCTGCCATGTTCACAAAGGCTGGTTTGAGGTCTTTCTTTTGTACTTCAGCTGCCTTGCAAGACCCAGAGCCTGCTGTGGTCTGGTTTCTGGGCTCTAGTGAAGACATATTGTTCTGTCCATCATTGATTACATTTTTATGCTGATATCTAGGCATCTGTGTTTAGGAAGATTTATTTATTTTTATCTAATTGCTCTTTGGATTCATGTCTTCCAAAGAAATCTGTGATGTCTGCTAATGCTTTGTTAGACCGAGTTCCTCTTTAGAGGATGAATTCTGAATCTAAATCTTGCAATTATTTTGACCTTTCATGTGTTCCTGAGTTTTTGTTATCTATAAAAATCACAAATAGTTTCTGGTTCATCTTTTACAGACTTTCTGTTTTCTGTTGTAAGATTCGAGTAAACAGGGACATCTCAGAAAAACACCGAGAGGCCAAGAATTTCCTTAATAAGATAAGCTTGGGAACTTTGGGAAGGTAGTGGAATTCTCTGGAAGGGAAAGACTAATTAGCACTCCTCAGATCACAGGGTGAGAGACTACCTGTGGGTGGGGGGCACATTCCACAGGGTGGACCTTTGCCCACCTTCAGACATGGGAAGTCCTTGCCACCTCATGCCCTAAAGACCGATCAGTTTAAAAAGTCACACTGTTCTACCCATCACATTGTGTCTAATGGCTGCTGCCCTGAAAATTGTATAAAAGCTCACTGAATAAGCTGTGTGGAGTCGCCTCTTTTCCTGAGGGTCAGGGACAGCCTTAGTGCACTGCAATAAAAATCCTTATGTTCTTTGCATCAATCAGGCTCCATGTGATTCACTCAGGGGATCTCTGGTAAGCTAAGGCTCGACAGGGTCTTACACTGTCCACTCTGCTGGTGTCTAATATTAGAATTATGAACATTCATATTTGCTTTTAAAAACTTCTTCCTTAATTGTTACCCCATCTTTTTCACCTAATTTTCAGTTTAAAAATTATATTTTTCCTATCGTGGGATAGAAGAAAGAAAATTTCTTGAGGGCAGCTTACCTTATAGTATAATAATAAGTTACATATAAGATAAATACTTGACAAAACCACCACAACTGTTTTTAGCATTTAATTGTAGAATGCAGTGAACATCGCACTCTCAGTATTACTAAGTAAAATTTGGCAGCTTTAGCTGTTAAGATTATCTTCCAAAATAGCTTGAGTTCCTTGTCGCTTGCTTTCAGTCTTAATATGGAAACAGTGTTATTCTTCCTATACATCCCATGCTGAAACATTAAGTATACGATATTTGTGAGCAGCAGTCAGATTTTAACAGTTCATCTTTCTGAACCACAATGCTTGCTTCTCCTCTTTTCCATTAACACACTCAGTTTTCAATACACAAAACTCAGTTTCCCCATTATTTATACTGGACAATTTATAGCAAAATTCTTGAGACGCTCATATTTCTGTTATGTGTATTTTTAACCACATAGCATCCATAACATTCCTTCATAGCTTAACTTAAGGCCACATATGCTATACCTGTCAGTTTTCATTTTTGTGATTTCTAGACATTTGTCTTTCCTGTTAATGTCTTTTTGTAGGCCTTTGTATTTTATTGTTTGCTAACAAACCTCTCTTTGAGTGTTTTCTTTATTTTGATTTCTCCTTATATGATTCCTGGAATACCTGGAATACGAGTCCAGAATGAGATATTGATGGCCATGCCCAATTCTATTTCATTTTGTACCTTCTAATCAAACTAGTATGTTGTTGGGCCCCATTTTGGCACTGGTTTGGGCCTTGAGGACAAACCTGAGCCTGGCTGGAGTTTTGAAAACTGTCTCGGTCACTTCCGTACTGGAGTGACTCAGCATAACCTGACTAAGCCTGTCTTTGCCTAGCTCCTGCTGACATAGCATAGCTTTGTTGGCTTTGTCAGTCACCCCACACCCTTCTCAACTGTGCCCTACCCCTATATCATTTCACTTCAGCAAATTACCCCACCTCCTCTCTCAGCCCTTTATAAACAAAAGATTGATACAATTAAACATTAAAGGAGTTCCTGCTTTGACCGACTCTGCTCAGGTGGTTCTTCTCTGAATGGCAGGAGATCCGAGCCTCACCATCCCAACACTCAACATCCCGCTTCTCACCATGCTGCTTCCGCCCCAGAGAGACTGGGCTGGACTGGGTTCTCTCCTCTCAGCCTGGACCTGCCAGCAGAGAGCCTGCAGTTTGTTATAGCTACTAAACCTTTACTACAGTTACACACTGAAATCAGCACGAGGATCCCCATCAAGAATGATCTTCCTTCAATGCTCTTTGTTTCCAGTTCTAACTCTGTGCCCCAATCCACAATTTCACAGTTTTCTAGAAAATTGCTTATTGATATTTTCCATAAGATGACCTTTTATTCCTTGTTATTATTTTCCATTGCTAACCCAGGGTTATGCCAGTGCTAACCACTAACATACAGCCTCAGGTCTCATTGTGCCTTAATATAACTTTATTAAGACCTGTGGACTATCCAATATCAAAATACTCTAAAACGGTGTTTTTATTTACAAAATCAAGTTTTTATTTACAAGTTTTAATATAGTCTGTGAAGATTTTTTTTGACTAGAGGAACATGGGACCTGAGTCTCAAAAAAGAACTGTAGTTGAAAGGAGAGAATTTGTCACACTCAAAACTCTGGCCATTATTCACAGCTTTCCTATCTTAGTTATTAAAATGCAATGATTATTGAAAATATGATTTGAAAATTACTCCTTTTGTTGATCACTGATTAAATCTACTGATGCCTACAATAATAGAAGTCTTGGAATGCATAGTTTTTTAAAGGTTCTGTTTTTAATCAATTGCTCCAACTTTCTCATAAATGACACTGTACAAATATAAAAAATTATTTTTCTTATTTTTTCATCTTATTGAAAAATGAGTTCAAATCAATGCCTAGTAGTTATAAAAGAGTTGCTATTCTGAACTCTCTTGTTTTCCTGGGTATTGGCAGTTAAATCTTGGTAGTCATTCATTCTCAGAATACTCTAATGAACTATACAGTTCAGTGTATGCCATCCATCATTTTAATATTTATTAAAGACAGTCTTGTTAAAGTTAACCAGGCAGGTCTTGAACTTGCTTCCCTCTTGTTGCATCCTTCATAGTCTCTGGGATTACTGGCCTGCACCATTCTTTGGATGAACCAAAGAAATTGCTTTTAAAGTCATCTGCATTAAATGAATGTCAGCCATGAAACAAACACAAGTTTTAATCCCCACATTTGATTCAGAGTGTCTTCATTAAGTCACCCTGATTGCTGACTTCTGGACTTTAAATGTAACCAGTCCACAAGTAACCTCGTTTGAATGGGTAGTTTTAAGTTATCCTCTTGATTTTGGCATGTTGATTATCACAGCACTTCCCTAACATACAGCTTTCAATACATAACTTCTGCATTGTTTGACAGAACCTGCTGTTTTCCTTATCTGTTTGTTGATAATGATAATAGGTAACATTTATTGATCATTAACTATATATTGGTAATTATCTTATGGTCTTTCATTGTGTCAATTAATTGTTACTGAACTATATTGGATAGTTAGTATCATTATCATCTTTTCATAGGAAATGAGATCAGTTTTGAGAGAGATTGAATGCTTTATTCATAGTAGCACAGTAGCTTGGAGGTAATGAAAACCCAGATCTACACTTTTAAAAATTGCCTGTTCCAATAAAGCAAATAAACACCATTAATGACTGATTGAGTCACCTATGTGCATACAGTGACTTATGTTCAAACTTGTTGGCCATAAGGCACTTGTGGATTTGCACTTTCAAAGCCCTAGAACCAGCAATCATGGGGAATCAATGAAGGGGTTTGGAAATTGAAGTTAAAACTGGTTGTTATTTCACAGCTGATATGCACTTAATTGAGATGACTTTAAAATTTCTTCACTTGATTGAACCTGGTGACATATGCTAGTAATCTCAGAGATTATGAAAGATTAAATCAGAGGTAAGCAAGTACAATTGTTTGACCTAGTCGAGGTCTAGCTTTAGGGGTATTATTTTTCTCTTAAATTTTATATATGATTTTTGAGATTAGGAATATTGAAAATACTATTATGAGCTTTAGCTTCCAAATGTTTGATAATATTGGACTATCATTACCCTACATACTACCTTTAGAAGCATCAGGAGCCATTGGAAGTCTGACATTGGATCATAAAGTTTCTGTGTATTCTTGTGATCAGGTAATTCAATATGATTTAAAATTTATCCTTAGCATTGCTTAAATGATTTTCCGTCCATGTACACTCGTCACAATATATGGGAACTCAATGATGGTTGTACATGTCCCTACACATCTGTGCTGTCTTTCATATTGGCTTCAGACAGGCTGAAAAATATCACTGTTTTTTGTGAATGATGATATCTTTTAGATATCATAAAGATCTCCTCTTTATTTACTATATTTAAAGTCTCTATCTTCCTAAGTGTGTAAACTAGATAATAGGATACTTAGTAGCGTCTAAAACTAATACACATAGTTTGCACACCTATGCAAGCACACAAATACAAACATAAAGACACACACACACACACACACACACACACAGGTTTGCCCATGTAAATAATTCCTTAGCAAGGTTCATGAAAGCAACTGTTACTAAACCCAGCAGGGCCAGAAGAAATAGATAGATAGATAGATAGATAGATAGATAGATAGATAGATAGATAGATAGATGAGATATAGACAATAGATTGATTGACAGAAAGATAACATGAAATAAAAGGGTGATTTTCAGATAAATGGGATTTTAGTGGAAAAATTATGGGAAATAATAAAGGATAATAGAGGTGTATATAACAAAAATACTAACTTCTAACTCACAATGCATCATAAACAACTACGATAATAAATAATCAGTTTTTATCAAACATTTTGCTTTCTAAAGTCTTTACTCCTAGCTTTGCATCTTTGAGCAACAACAGAATTTTCTGAGGAGTAGAACAGTGGAGCACTGGTGACACTTCTACCTCAAGGAAAATCAACTACCGTCTAATTGGATGTGGGCCCATTTAGTAGGAAAAAAATACATGTTCAGTACTGTAAACTTAACCAACTGCAGCTGGTTGAAGGCGTCATAGATCCGAGAGGAGAACCTAATACTGCCATTGTTGGAAAGCAATATAATTTCTAAATGCACAATAAGTATTCATCTTTATATTATACCTACATATAAATGCTACTCTGCCATCAATGAGGCTTCTTTCTGAAGCAGACAGATACTACTACAGAGATTTACAGTTAGTCAAAATGCAGAGAATAAGAGACTGACCATAAGATACCCCATCCCAGTTGGCACATCTACAACAATCAAATACAAACAAATGTATCCAGTGAGATCATGTTTTCAAAAACTGGCTTTCCCCTCAAAAAAAAAAATATATATATATATTAGACAAGAAAATTAATTATGCTGCCTTGTTTTGGTTTATGAGTTTCTCTGCCTCTGAGTAATACTTTCTAATTATTTTAACTGAGATACAAGAAACCTGTTTTGTAAGATAGTAAGCTCCCATTTTTCTCTATCCTTCTCTTAAAACAAAGCAATTTGATGAAAATCTAGAAAGTCTAACTCAAGTAAATCTAGGTGTGTCCAAATTTGCAAATGGTAGAGTGGTTTGTCAGTCAAAACCTGGAGTCATGGAGCAGATGCCCCTGTGTTTTCCATTAGTGAGAACTAACAACTTAGTGATAGCACCTTGTTTAACAGCTCAGACTTCAGAAAAAATGTGGGGTTAATTCAGGCATACTCTCTTACCTGCCACACAGGCAAGTCATTTACATGCAAAATGTGACAACTCAATAATAATCACTCCCTGAGGCTGAAATGAAAATTACATATGGTTGGGTGCCTAAAACAATGTTTGACATGCACTAAGTCAGCCAGATTATGGACCCAGTGCTTTTCCTGTTGTTGTTAGATGTGATTGACAGTAGAATTGACCTTTAATGGTTCAATATTTTCACATATGAAAGATTCCATTAAGTCTCTATCATTCAGATATCCAGATAGCTCTTTTCTTGTTTTAAAATTTTGAATTGATTTGTATGAGGTATTTGGGTTTTCCCAAGGTTTTGTTTGTTTATAACATTGACACCTGATCTATAGGAACTAACCCCTTCAATGTACCGATGACTTCATAGGTTGTACTTTTATTAGAATGGAGCCTCCAGCTAGGTAGAGTTTGATCATAGATTCCCACAGGATTCCAACTCTCACAGAAACAGTGGCCAGGCTGATACGTCAAAGTGGCCTTTCATGTTTTCTGTAAACAAGAATTCAAGTATTAGTTGTGAAACCGCAATAAACCCCTCTCATTTACTAGGCTAATTTAATAAGAGTTCTGATGAAATGAAATAGTCATGAATGAAATAGCTTTCCTTCTCAACTTCTTCTATGTGTCATTTAAATGGTAGAGGATACTGGTAGAATTAAGCAGGTATCCAACCCTCATGGCTAATCTTAAATTTGACTGCAGGAGAGGACCTTCCTTGATGGAATAAACCAGTTCCACTCTCTGTAAACTTGGTACATCTGGCCATGCAAAGGGAGTAGCAGAGATTACCACCTGCTTCTTGTCCTTAACAGAGAGACCAAAGGATATGTTTTGGGAAAATCTAATATTGCATAAATTGCTATTTAATTAAGACATCCAGTGTATAAACATACCATATAACCATACGTTTCTAGTGTCAAATATTAAGAGTTAAGAATGTGTTAAGATGTCCTATGCATGAGTCAAAACTGTCCATTATTTGACTCTGGACTAGTGGTTCATGAAATCCATATGAATCTATTGCTCTGCCAGTCCATTTTTAACCCTGACTCGCCAGAGACTCTCTTCACTCAACTTTTGCCCATCTAACTTTGTCCATACATGGAGGCATGACTTCTGATTTAATGCTATTTGCAGTCACCACTTGTCAAATCAATGGGCTTTTCCTCCTTTAACAATTCTCTATCAAACCTAAGCTGTAGCTGGTTCTTTACTGAACAGTGGCTGGAAACAGCTAATCTGGGTCAGAAAATACACTCCTTCCTTAGAGAGGACTTGATGAAACTTCCAAACACTCTGTCTCGATTTTCTCATATATTAAACAATAATATACCAATAATGATATAATTATGAAAGTCCATATCGTTTTCAGTGCAAAATTATCTTACCTTTGTGCAGTGTTCCTTTTAGTAATACAAGCTTATTTTATTTGCTGGCAAGAATTATGACATGTATCTGCAGAATGAGAACTATTAGCAATGGGTTAAAATTAAATAATATTTAGCTTAATCATTACATATATACTCATAGTGAATATAATGTGCAATGAATTAGATTTTCTTTCTAGTTTGCATCTTTAGATGTTCAGTAATGTTGACCACATAGTCTTTTAATAGTATGAATTAATTACACAAAGGAACGGGCTTTGTTGACATTTTCTATGTGTGCATACTGTAATGTGATCATCTTTGCCCTTCATTATTCTCCCCCTTATCTCTCTCCTGATCCCCCGCTCCCCACTGCTCTTGCCTCTCTGTCCTCCCATCCATCCTCATTATCTTCTTAAATAGTCACCCCTCTACTTCCATATAATTTAAAATGCTTTTTAAAAATATTTTTGAGATAGAATTCTATTATTTCACTCTTAATCTACCCTTGCATCCTCCAAATTCTTATCTTCTTGAAATGTCAGAAACTCCAGTCATGAAGCCTCACTAATATGGCTGCAGAAACAGACAAGCTAACATGGAAGGGAGAAAGCTTACAGCCTTCAACCCTAGGCCAAGGATTACAGGTGAGCAAGGAATTCTGACAGAGAAATAGTCTTCCCAAAGAAAAATATTTTATGTTTTCTTTTGTTAAATTCTCAACTCCATTTATGAAAGAAAACAGTTGGTATTGGCTTTTTCAGTTACCCATATATTTTATTTGACCTGATGACCTCTAGTTTTACTAATTTTTTGGCCGGTGACATAATTTTATTCTGCATTGATGAATAAAATTCTGTTGCTTACGTGTGCAATAATTTCTTCATTCATTCACATATTTATGGCCACTTAAAATTATACAATGACTTGTGTACTATGACTTTTGCCAGAGTAAAAACTGATGCCCAGGTCTCTATGGTACAAGTGTCATTCCTCTGGGAAACATTAAGATTTATATTATGCAGTTTGTTCATTTGGTTGATTTATTTAAAGTTTTAAACTATATTTATTCTTTGATGATTTTATGAACATATAATCTGCATTTTGGCTATGATTACCACACTTCTCTAACCTTTTTCTGACTTCTGGTTCCTTCCCTTTTCCCAAAACATCCCTTTTCTGCAACTACTACCAAATCTGCCTTTTATTATTTTTTAACTTTGTTTTGAGATCCACTTTTTAATCTAGACCATCTGTGTGACAATGAGTTTTGAAACATTTCTAGGAATCTCTGAACTAATTTTTATATTGGCTGAAATAATTTACATTATCATCCATGTGGTATAAATGTTCCTTTTCTTCTGCATCCTCACCAATTATTTATATTTCAAATGTTATCCCCCTTCCCAGTTAAACCTCCATCCTCTCCCCCATATCCCCTGCTTCTATGAGGGTGCTCTTCCACCCATTTACCCATTCCCCCCTCACCACTCTAGTATCACCTTATGCTGAGTATCAAGCCTCTACAGGACCAAGGACCTGCTCTCCCATTGATGCCAGATAAGGTAATCCTCTTCTACATATGCAGCTGGAGCCATGGATCCCTCCATGTGTATACTTTGGTTGGTGGTTTAGTCCCAGGGAGCTTTGGGGAGGGGTCTGGTTGGTTGATATTGTTGTTCTTCCTGTGGGGTTGCTCAGCTCTTCAGTCCTTCCCCTAACTCCTTCACTGGGGTCCCTATGCTCAGTCTGATGGTTGACTGCAAACATGTGTATCTATATTGATCAGGCCCTGGCAGAGCCTCTCAGGGGACACCTATACCAGGCTCTTTTCAGTAAGTGCT
This sequence comes from Mastomys coucha, assembly GCF_008632895.1. Classification (NCBI taxonomy): domain Eukaryota; kingdom Metazoa; phylum Chordata; class Mammalia; order Rodentia; family Muridae; genus Mastomys; species Mastomys coucha. The sequence goes on along the minus strand of NW_022196904.1, from coordinate 183,329,047 downwards.
TCTTGGCATCAGCAACAGTGTCTTCATTTGGTGTCTGCAGATGGGAGGGATTCCTAGGTGGGAATGGCCTTTCCTTCAGTCTCTGCTCCAATCTTTGTTCCTGCCTTGCCAATAATTTTTAAATGTTAATCATTTTGACTGGAGTAAAATAAACTATTAATATCGCTTTGTTTTGCATTTCCCTAATGGTTAGACATATTGAACATTTTTTTCATATACTTATAGTGTATCTATATTTCTTCCTTTCAGAACTGTCTGTTCAATTTCAATTGATGTTTCCCATTGATTAAATTGTTGGTTCTCTGGGTATGTAATGTTTCTAGATATTACCATCATGTCAGATAAATAATTGACAAAGATTTCCTCTGTTTCTATAAGTTATATATTTGGACCACATGAATGCAGATTCAATGGAGAGAGACAGACAGAGACAACACAGGGAGAATATCCAAAAAGCTTTCCTAGCAACTTAATATATAAACATGATAACCCCAACGCACACCTCACAGCTCCTATTGAGGTAGGTAGCCACTCAACACCAAATACTGGGTACATTCTGAAGCAGGTAGAGTTTGATGTTGCTTATGATATCAGAGACCCTGTGGTCCTCATGCTTACTCTTTCCTCCAACTCCATTGCCATGCAGATCAAAGCTGGGAAGTGTCAGGCCCTAAAAAGTCTTTCTGCTTTTCTGATCCACTGCAGCACAGAGCACACTTCACCCCTGAGGTCAAAGAGTATACAACCCTCGCACACACCCCAAACAATCCTTGCTGCAATTTATGACCCTACGCCTTGGTCCGAGGACATATATGCCCCATCACTTTCCTCAGCTAAGCAAGAATCACCTCAGCTACTTCACTCAGGAATCAGTACCAAGTGTGTCATGGGTAAGCTTCATGCAGAGCCGAACCAAGACATGATAAGCAAAGCTGAGAGAACAACAAGCACAGATCAAATTTCTCTCTTGATATTGGTCTGCCAAGAACTCTCAAATGTCAGACTATGCTCTGATTCATCAGGATAATAGCTCCAGTGCAAAGGGAAAACTCCACTTCTATTAATCTGAAAAGAAAAAATGAAATGATAAAATTTCAGAAAGATAGATGGAGCTAGAAAATATTCTAGTGGATATCCTCCTTTATTTTGACATTAGAGCTTTTAGATCTGCATGCTTAACTTTAATTTTTGGTTGAGGCCAGGACACTTGAAAGTGATCACAAGGGAGGAAAAGAAGCCTGGGGTCATAGGGGTAGTAGGTCAGACAAGGAGGAAGCAGGGAGGAAACTGGGGTCATAGGGGTAGTAGGTCAGACAGGGAGGAAACTGGGGTC
>NW_022196904.1:183322241-183327704 GCF_008632895.1 Mastomys coucha | reverse complement strand
TAGGTCAGACAGGGAGGAAACTGGGGTCATAGGGGTAGTAGGTCAGACAGGGAGGAAGCTGGAGTCATAGGGGTAGTAGGTCAGACAGGGAGGAAGCTGGGGTCATAGGGGTAATAGGTCAGACAGGGAGGAAGCTGGGGTCATAGGGGTAGTAGGACTGATAGGGAGGAAGCTGGGTCATAGGGGTAGTAGGACTGATAGGGAGGAAGCTGGGTCATAGGGGTAGTAGGTCATAGAGGGAGGAAGCTGGGGTCATAGGGGTAGTAGGGCTGACAGGGAGGAAGCTGGGGTCACAGGGGTAGTAGGGCTGACAGGGAGGAAGCTGGGGTCATAGGGGTAGTAGGGCTGACAGGGAGGAAGCTGGGGTCATAGGGGTAGTAGGTCAGACAGGGAGGAAGCTGGGTCATAGGGGTAGTAGGACTGACAGGGAGGAAGCTGGGTCATAGGGGTAGTAGGGATGACAGGGAGGAAGCTGGGTCATAGGGGCAGTAGGGATGACAGGGAGGAAGCTGGGTCATAGGGGTAGTAGGGCTGACAGGGAGGAAGCTGGGGTCACAGGGGTAGTAGGACTGACAGGGAGGAAACTGGGGTCACAGGGGTAGTAGGACTGACAGGGAGGAAGCTGGGGTCATAGGGGTAGTAGGGCTGACAGGGAGGAAGCTGGGGTCATAGGGGTAGTAGGTCAGACAGGGAGGAAGCTGGGTCATAGGGGTAATAGGACTGACAGGGAGGAAGCTGGAGTCTTAGGGGTAGTAGGGATGACAGGGAGGAAGCTGGGGTCTTAGGGGTAGTAGGGCTGACAGGGAGGAAGCTGGGGTTGGGAGAAGAAGCAAAGGATGAGGAAGTATTAACCAAGACTTAGGAAATGCAAAAAAGCTGTATGAAGTCAACAATTATTAAAGCCAAAAATGTTAATAATAGTAATGGAGATAATTCATGAGTAAATACTGCTCCTCTCAGAAGCCAAGAATTATTAAACAAAAATCCAAGTGCCAAATATGAGATGAGTCAGAGCTGTTTAATCAAGGAGGCCTCAGAGATATCAAAAAAAAAAAAAAAAATAAGACAGCCTTTGCCATAGCTCTTGGTTGCCTTCTGGAGCTCAATAGTTATTTAGTTTTGCTGAAGACATCACACACTTTGAAAGGAGGAACTAGTTTTCTTAATGAAAAAGTATTAAGCAGTAAACTACAGTAGGAACAACAATCTTACCCTATATATGGGCTATAGGCACCATATACTACAAAATCTTACTCTATATATGGGCTATAGGTGCCATATACTACACAATCTTGACACTAGGCAAGATATGCTCAATGGTGCTAAGGTTGCACGACTGTTACTGGATTAACAAGCTGTTTGTTTTTAGGTTTAGGCCTGCTCAACAGAGGGGAGTTGATAATGCTACTGTAAACCTGGTTAAAATTTCAGAGCCAGAGATGTCCCAGACCTTAGATGTAATCTACTACTGTTTTTGTGAAAGGGCAGGTTGTCAAACTGCCTTTTAATCTTTAGGTTTTATCCACAGATTACTGATGTTCTTTCTTGGTCAGATAATCTTTCTTTGGCAATGCTTAATACAAAGAGGCATATACAAAGACCATCACTGGTCAATGTGCTAAGAATAAGTGACTGTCGAGTGCTTACTCTTAAAGTGGAAATCTATTATCACCCCTTCAGACTCAAAGAACATTGTGGAATAAGAGATAGAATGACTGGGAGTGACTGTAATTCACAGAGGATGTAGAAGAATATTGGAAAGTGCTATCTCCTGGACATAACATTCTTGAAATCATATCAACTGTAGTGTCTCACACAAGAGCTGTACAAGATTGAGTCCTGCTATATTCTGTCACAGGAAGAGATGGTATAGCCCTGGGGTTTGCCCATGCCCTAGTAAATAATGCCTCACCAATGCTCATGAAGACAGCTATAACTAAGCCCAGCATGGCTCCCAGAAAATGTATATGTATGTTTATGTATATGTATATATATATATTTCATTCTATCTATCATATAAATTATAGAATGATATTTCAGATAAAAGCTGTTTTATGGAAGTAGGGGGATAATAAGAATAATGAGAGTGTGTAAGATGGAAACATTAAAATCTACATGTGTAAAATGGCTAAAAGGCTAATAACAAGGAATTGTGTGTCACAAGACATTCTTTAAGAATTTTTTGGTTAATATATTGAATTGTTTATTGTGTCATTTTTGTTACACCATTCCTAATCTAGCAGGAAAGCCTACTTTAGGTTTTACCAGTCAATTAGCTGGTTTGAAATTTACATTGAAACTCTGTAAAAATTAATTATTAATTAATTATTAATTATTGTGTTAAAATTACAATATATTGGGGATATATAATTTCATTTTCTTATATAGTCACAAAGCTTGCCTCAAAAATTGGGTTTTAACTATTTGCTGTCCATTTTAAGAATCATATCAATAAACTGCCTTATAAGTTGCTAAATATATAAATTTTTGCTAACAAATAATGAAAGAAATGATATAATTATATTATTATCTCAAAAATACTCTCTAAGATTTCCATGAAAAAATTATTCTAGAAAATTATCTCAGAGCTAACAAAGTATCTTAAGATCTAGGAAGGGTTGAGTTTACTCAGTTCACTGTTCTGCCATCTTCCATTATAAATAAGCATCGAAATAGAAAGAATGAATCGTATTCTTTATTATATAGCTGGGATTTCAATTTGTCTCCACAAATATTGAAAAGTTTTGGACAAATTTAGAACAAGTTTAGCTGAGTCAAATAGTTTTATTTGGTACCAGTTTAGGCAAGAACCAGGCAGCAAACCACTTGTGACTTAATTATCAGGTCATATTAAAACCTGGTAATTTAGCTGCAATTAGGGCTATCATAATTTATTTATGAAATGCCACTCTATACATTTACATTTGACAATCCATTTACTTTCAGCCTGGTACTATGTGTGCTCCATTAAATTATAAAGTGCTAGGTCATTAACCTGCAATTCCATTTGTGATCATGTTATTAAATTGCATCCTGTCCCCTCTCTAGTAGAGACCAAATTGTTAGATCATTTATCTGTAACTATTTAATTTCCCTCTGAACTTCCCAAAGCTCTTATTATTGCTAATTAAGCAGGTGTGACCTGTGCGAAAAGCGTTTGGCACTCCTGGAACATCTGGCAGGGATCCAAAATCAGGTCAGGTCTCTTTAGCACTCTAATTTTCCTCTTATTTGCTTTCGGTCGTTAGTGATGTTGGCAGCACAATACATGTTTTCATGTTCAAGATCATTAGGGCTTGAGGGACTTTGAAGAGAGTACTTGGCTCATGCTGATGTGTAGCCTGGACAGACTATGCCAATGAAGCTCTTCCTCTGCTGGAAATCTAGAACCCACTTAGCTCGGCATTGAATGATCATGAGTATTCAGCTCAGTGCTGTGAATAGTGGTATGGGATCTGTTGAGATAAATTTCTCACGTAGATTTTTCTCACAGACTACACCTAGGTCCATGTTCATGAAGCACATGCACCTTCAGTCTAATTGATTGTGTGCATCTGGCCCAGGGAATGGACAGTTCTTTGGGAGGTTACTCAGAAGTAAAGAATGGAGAAAACAGGAGCTGCCATTTGCCTTACTCCTACTGATATATTAGTTAATACTGGACATGAGCTTTCTTAAGTAAAGCACAAGTCAGTTTCATTATAATGATATGAGAGGTGTGCTACTCCAAAACAACCTTACCAGATATCAGGGCTGAGGGAGAAATGCACTTCCTGAAGTTCACACTGTTCTTTAACTTGTATCTAAAGGTCATGCAGGATTTGATGGTGCTTGACATGGTCCCTGCACCCTCTAGAACACCATTGGCACAGTCCTCATTGTCCATGGGGCCAGGCATCCTGTCTGAGACTTATGTGTGTTTGGTGTTCAGTTTTGGTGACTTCATTTTTTGTTGACTCTTCATTGACAGCAACATTTTGTTTTAAATATAGACTTAGATTTTTCAAAATCTACTTTAATAAGGGTTCTTAAATTCTTCAACCTCCCTTCTAGCCCTCCTACCAGAGGTAGGGGGAAAGAAAGCTTAATAGGAAGTGGGGATTGTGGACCTGTTTGGAAATAGATACTTGAGATGATTCCAATATCCGTTGTTAGGACATTAGTAATCCAGGTCAAAACATCAAACATAGATCAGTAATGGCGGTCCAATCCATTGGCAAACGTCGAACACAAATCAGTAGCAGAAGTTTGAGCCAGAAGAAACCACAAGGCTCTGCCAAATTTACAGGAGTCCATGGAAGAGGCAAGAAGCAGATAGAATACCATGAGGAGTGTATCTAAGAAGTCACGACAAACAAAGATCAGCTACGACCAGCACAGTGTTGCAAAATGAACAAACGCAAGGGCCTATTGTTATTATTCGTGGCGTTATATTTATATCTTTTCTAAGCATCATACACTGTCTCAAGCATCTGCTCTTTCTAAATATCATGCCCCGTCTCAAGCATCCACTCCAGCAAAACATCATATGCCTTGTCTGCTTCAGCAATGCAGCCTCTCACATATCTGCTTCAGCAAAACATTCTTTTATAAGACAACTTCCAGAAAACCATCACATGACACAATTGAGGACCCGAAGAAACTAGAGCTTTCCACTTCCATTAAGGTTTTATGCACTGAAGGGAGGACAGAGCGGCCTTATGGAAAATACAGTCAAATGTCAGAGACCAGAAGCATGTGACCAAAGCTACCTCATGCATACACTTATGTCCTTAAGATGATTAAGTGAATGAACAAAAACAATTTCCAAATAAATATACTATTGTTAAAGTATGCTTGTATTTTTGCATCATTTCTACTTTTACTGTGACAACTTAACCTTTAAGGGCAGAGAATACATCTCCTTTAATCATTCCAGAATCTTCTGTCACCACTACAGGGCTCTTCGTCATATACTCAAGATATTTTATACTGAAATGCCAAACAGGTTCCATAAATAATGCATATTATGTAAGATATTATTTGAATTGTTCCTCTAGAGCTATTGAAATGTGCTATTTATCCGTTTATTAACATTTTGACTTTATCACATTTTTGTTTCTTACATTACAAATCTCTGTCTTCTGAAATATAAGATGATACCTATTTTTTTTGTAAAGTCTCTCAAATATACGTACCTTCAGATTTTATTATGAAGTGAGATGGTTAAGTAAAGAAACACAAATTTAAAATAATAGGCTATATTCATCTGAGTATTAAATATAGAGAAGGTTTGTAAGCTATCAAAAGTTATAATGAATCTAATTTTTAAAAATTTGGTGTGGGTAGTTCTAAGACTCCATTGATTATTTAAAGTTTTTTTGTGTTTTTCTTAGTGGAACAACATAGTCTTAAAAATGTTCAAAATTTTGACAATCTCCATTGTATGATAATCTCTCTCTCTCTCTTTCTCTCTCTCTCTCT
>NW_022196904.1:183286856-183322231 GCF_008632895.1 Mastomys coucha | reverse complement strand
TCTCTCTCTCTCTCTCTCTCTCTCTCTCCTTCCCCTTCTCTCTCTCCCCCCTCTAGTTTAAGGTTTAATTGGTATTGTTCTCATTGCTGGCAATTCTAAGACATTTTCCTAACACATACCAAGTTATTATCATATTAGTGGTAATATTTGAGATGACTTACAGGAAATACACCTGCTTAACTTGATTTAGTTGATTCTAAACTCATTGATTGGTTATTAAATATTTTTTCTTCTTTCTTCCTTCCTTAAACACCGATGAAAGTATCATTTTAGAGAAGTTGGATATCAGGAGGCCACAATGTTTATAGGAGGCCTATAGAAAGTATCATTATTATCCACGTTTTACAAAGGAAGGTAAGTTTAAAGAAAAGAAAAAGAAGAAAATTTGAAGAGATGTTTATTTTTAATCAATGTAACTGTGTATCATTACATTAAACTTCATATTCATGGAGATGTATGCTTATATTCTTTATTTCTTTCAAAATTAGCACAATTTATCTTCATAATAATGAAAGCTCAATTTTGTACTAGCGCAGTTGCCATCTGGTTCTATGATATTTTCTTTGTTTTTGATCTGTTCTTTCTTAATGAACTTGTAATGAAACTTCACTTGCTTCTAATTTCTCATCTAAATATGTGTTCCAATTGTATAGTTCTAGAATTGACTAGTTTGATGGATCCCAGACATTCTAGAGTGTGTGAATATCATCCTCATAGTAAGCTAAATTTCTGAGGGGTGCCCAGGTTTGCATGTGAAATAATAAAACAGCTGATCCAGCATCAGGTTGGACATCAGGTAGCATAGTTAAGAATGTCTCCAGGAGACCCTTTGCTAGGAAGACAGTCCAGTGGATGTCACAGCCTGCACAGGGACCTCATCACTGAACTCTAACAACACAATAGGCAATGTATCTAGGCCCATATACACAGTGATGGAAACCCATTATGTGGTTTGTATTCCTCTCTACGGGTGTGCCACCATGGATGTGCCTGAGTTCAGATGATTTGTATTCTGTTGTGTGTTCTATTCACTTCTGTTCTACATAGATACTCAAGTAAAGATGCTGGCTACTCAGAGCAACTAGAAACTTCTGGTTCTCTAACACACTCCACTTCTCTATCCAGTTCCTCATCACTGACATGACACATCAATTCAAGGGCCAGGAAGATGCTTCAGCCCTATGTAGAAATCCATTCTTTCAGCCACACCACAGGTTAGGAGTTCAAGTATAATTTCTACTTGACCATATTCATAGAGGCTGGAAATGTAATTTAGATGTATGACAATACCACTCAAAACATCCCCAGCATTGAAGTGAATGTCAAGCTTAAAAATTTATGCTTAGAAGAAAAAATGCAACTGAAGGAGCTTACACTAGATGCTCTTTTTCTAGGTCTGCCAGAGAATTTTCCTGATTTCCACTTAGCAAGTGAGAAAATAAATAAGAATATATTAGCACGCCTATGAGGCAGGAAATGGTTTGCTGATGAGAAGCGAGAGAGAGAGAAAGAGAGAGAGGGAGAGAAAGAGAGAGAAGAGATAGAGGGAGAGAGAAAGAGAGGGAGAGAGAGGGAGAGAGAAAGAGAGGGAGAGAGAGGGAGAGAGAAAGAGAGGGAGAGAGAGGGAGAGAGAGGGGGGAGAGAGAGAGAGGGAGAGAGAGGGAGAGAGAGAGGGAGAGAGAAGAGAGAGAGAAGAGAGAGGGAGAGAGAGGGAGAGAGAGGGGGAGAGAAAGAGAGAGAAGAGATAGAGGGAGAGATAGAGGGAGAGAGAGAGAGGGAGAGAGAGAGGGAGAGAGAGAGAGAGAGAGAGAGAGAGAGAAAGAGAGAGCTGTTTTCACATTTTTATGTGAGGAATTACATCTGGAGAGATGCAGACTACTCAGAATGTAGGCTTTTCTCATAAAACTTCATTACAATAAGAGAGGGTGAATTCTCAGGGAAGCATGAAAGCCACTGACACAGGTGTGTATTACCCAAAACTCAGGCAGCAGGTGGTCTAGGATGCCTACAAGTGCAGCCCAGCACAAATTCTCAACTGTGTAGAACATTAGGTATTTTGTCCTTTTTATCACCTGTAATCAAAATATAGTTACACAATTTGCCATTTCCCTTTCCTCCCTCCTGCCATGTACCTACTTCTCTCTCTTAACTTCATGGCCTTTGGCCTTTTTTTCTTTAACTAGTGTGTGTGTGTGTGTGTGTGTGTATTAGTACAAACTACTCTGTCATATAGTATTGTATGTATGTGGTTTTAGTAGTGACTACTTGGCCTAACATGGGTTTTGGAATACAATCTACCAGGTCCATGTGGCAGAATAATACTCAATTGCATTATGACCATTAAAAAAAAAAAAACTCAATTGCATGGTTCTAGAACGGCCTCTGTAGAGGACATTTCCCTGTTGCAGAGTCAAGTTGCTGGACACACCTGGGCTAATTGTTAACACTTAAGTCTGTTTTTTCCCCGTTCTTTGGGTTTTAAAAACTTGAACATTATAGAATATATCTTGCCAACATTTAACTACCTATTATGGTATGCAGTATATTGGAGTATAGAATATATGTATTTGAATACAATTTTGAGCTGGATATGGTAAATCAAACTTCTACAATTCTATCACTGAGGAGTCTGGAATCGGGGAATAGTCCTGGTTCATGCTCAACCTGGTGGTCTACATAGTAAATCCCATGCCATCCTGAGATATAATATGAAGTCCTGACTCAAGAAAATAAGTAAATACATGACAAACAAACACCATGAAATTTTATGTTAGGGATGTTCTTAAAAAATAGATAAAAAAAACCAAAAAAACAAAACAAAACAAAAACCACTGGAGTACATTTAGGAATAGAGCCAAGCAGTTTACACAGAATGTGTTCTTCATGCGCTACAATGAAGAGGGAGCTGACATTATTATTCTTGGCTTTCAGGTGAAGAAACTCATATACCATGGAAACTAGGTGAATTGTCTAAATTCATGTGACTAATGAGGATTATGTTGATTTCATGGAGCCTCCTACATTTTCTTGTGTCAACTATCACTTTAAGGGAACAGTATAAAAAAGAAAATTTCCCAGCATCAACAATAATTAAGAACATTATTATGAAAACATGCATTCCAATATTATGGGTATTAAATATCCCACATGCTGGGACAGCAGTATAATCAGAAACTTTAGGACCAAGAATAAGAGATTTTAAAGGTTAGCCAATCAAGAGATGTCTTCTGTTATGGTTGCTGGTGAAGAAGGACTTCCTTCTGAGCACTGAAGCCAAGCTCGAAAACCATTGCGTATTGTTTCAATCTTTAAACTTACACACAATTAAAAATTTACCTCTGGACTCGTGACTTGCTAGTTTTGCTGTGCCTTAAATTTAATTTGTTTTAAAATGCTATTCTTGGGGTTTGATATTTCTTATTTAAGATAACTGTCCTGGGAAACTCACCATCAGTGTTGATCTTTGGCTTCTCAGTGGAAAGGCATTCAGGCTGGGGCTGGGCAGGGATGGTCCATTCTGTCCCTCTCTGGGCTGCATGTTCTTTTCCATCCTAATCTGTCAAGCTGCTTTCTCAAGTTCCACACTGGAATTAGACTCTGAGCCGCTACAGTTATTTCTTCCCGTCAGAGCAAAGATGTTTAGAAGTGTTTTTGTTTTTGTTGTTGTTTGTTTTTGTTTGTTTTCTTGGTTTGTTTGTTTGTTTGGTTTTTTTGCTTACTTTTTTCCTTCTGTATGATGACTGGATTTAATCCCTTACATTAGGTCAATTTAAGCCTCTAGACTGTCATAGTTTAATTTGGCTCTGTCAGAAATTATAAAAATATCTGTCCTAGAAATCATTTGAAAATTTTTATTCAACAATAATGCCCTGAGTATGAGTCTTCCAATGGCATAATTGAACAGCTCACAATAACACATGCATATTTCCAACAGTGTCTAAACCCTTGGGACATGCTCCTGTGGAGGTCTTGCAACTTTGCTTGTGTGTGTGTATGCTAGTAAAATGCAAACCTTCTTATTATGGATCATGAGAAGATTGAATTCAAATAAGAATATAGGGACCCTCTGGAACAGTGGAGGTTAAAGTTATATTATAAACATCTCTTTATTAAGCTTTGGGATATTGCTGAGTTTAAAGTTTTGTCTTTAAAAAGAGCTTCAGCACATATGGTGTGCTTCCATGATTAATTGTATTAGATCTTTCATGATTCAGTGAAATCATAATAACATTTCAGATAAACAATCATTTATTATCCAAGCAGAGAGGTGTGGGTTTCTTTTTCCAGGTTGCACTTGATCAATTTAGCAGAAAACCTAACCTCATAATCTTTCAAGTTCAAATATCTTGGGAGAAGCTTAATTATTGCACATCAAATGTCCCAGCAAGGGATAATTTTACCCACACTGAAAGAAAATTGGAGCATTCCATGTGACAAATGATGATTGTTTAGTAATTAATAATATATTTGCATAAATTAGTAATTGCTCTGGATTAAATAAATTCTAAGTAAAATGTGAGCTGATATATAGTTAGATCCATTTATTTAATTTGAGTCAGATGTGTATTCATTTTACTCAGTTCGTGTGTATGTGTGTGTGTGTGTGTGTGTGTGTGTGTGTGTGTGTGAGTGTGTTGATCAGGTACTGGAGTTTAACATATACTGCTGGCTTGCTTTATTCTTAACAAAGTATCCCAGAGCCAAAATCAAAACAAAACACCCCAATGCTGATTATCTTTAACTGGGAAAACTGGTGAAATTTTTTCTTTTATTTTACTTACAATTTTTGATGAACATATTTTGATCCCGATTTCCCCTCTCCCCAGTTCTTCCACATACTTCCCTCTTTTCACATATTTTGATCCCGATTTCCCCTCTCCCCAGTTCTTCCCAGACACTCCCCTCTTTTCACATATTTTGATCCCGATTTCCCTTTTCCCCAGTTCTTCCCACATACTTCCCTCTTTTCCACTTTTCCTGCTCACACAGCTTCATGTTCTCTGTTCTCTTAGAAAATAAAAGACTAAAACAAAACAAAACTGAAGTGCAGAAATAATCATGGAGTATGGCTCAGAACATGATTAATACACTCAGTGACAGTCCTATGGGGGAAAACTGATTTTGCCCTCTCTCAGGCAGCTATTGCAAAAAGCATCTTAGGGGTGGAGATCTGTGTCTACTTCGTCTACTCAACGCTGGGATTTTATTTGGTTCAAACCTATGCGCGTCTTGTGTGTGCTGCCATAATCTTTTCAACAGATTATTTTTCCTTACTTTCTCCTTTTCAGGCATGCACATTTTGTCTGATACAGGTTAGCCTGGGGTCTTCTCCTGCACTAACGTTTTCTGTTATTGTTACTGTGACCACCTCTCACCTCGTAGGCTTGGATGAACTCGCTGTAAAATACAGAGGCTGAGACTAATTCCTCGGTCTAGCCAGGAAGCCATCGTCCAGGTGGCAGCGTAAGTGGATGCCCCATTTCCAGCTTCTGTGTCTCTCTAAAATTATCCCTGCTAATTGCTACCTCTTCAGGACTCTGCCTAATGAACATCTGCAGAAGCCCATGGCACCGCAGGTCAACCAGCACCCTCCTGCAGAGACTTGTTTCCTTCAGGAGGGCGCTCGCGTTGAGCCTTTCTCATAAGCTGGAGTTAATACAGTTGAAGCTAATTATAACCTCAGGGCAGTTCCAAAAGAAAAAAAAAAGGCATTCTGCATCACTGAGAACATTCAGGTGAATTTAACCTGGTGCATAATGAGTATGGCAAGACACAGGTTACAAAATGACTGGAGGGAACAGAGGCTTGTCATCGACAACACCAGCGTCCGCTGTGCCTTGGCTGGATGTGGAGGAGCAGGCTGCAGGTCGTTTTCACCTGCACAGAGTCGCTTGGGAGTGGAGACCCATTCTCTGTTCAAGGAAAAAGTACTCGGAGTTTGAAAGCCTTTTTGAAAGCAGGATGACACGTTATAGCAAGAGGTCTTCCTTTGCAGTCATTTTCAATTTGTTCAGTGGCTCTTTTCTCTTCTGCACTGTATATACAAATGTAAAGGTCTTCTTATACAAACCTGCAACATAATCCAATCTGCATATTTTGTGTGATGAGTGGCTCAGAGTTTACAGGATAATTTTGACAACATGCAATTTTTATGTTATGATTTGGATGTTGATCTTAACACTGGCAAAACAAGAACTCATTTTTTTCTGGGTTTTTTTTTTCCACTTTTAATGTTGACAGTCCTCTAAATCACTGATAATAATATGTTCGCTATATTGGAGTTTGGTCTCTCTCATATTCTTTGGGTGGGGATTTCATCTACAAACTTCCCTAATGCAATTTACCAGCATCTATCTTCTTGAAAAAAAATGTGCAAATTGTTGAAAGGCTCTGAATCACACATCTAGAAAGTGTTCTTCTGAGGCACATTTACAGATGAACAGAATATGTACAAAGATGTTTATTTTACTGTTTGCTTTGGTATTAAAATGCTACTGATAGATACATTTTAAAATGTTTAGATATCATCCCATTTAAGTTTCAAGGAGTGAAATTGTCATTGCTCACACTGACAATAAGAAGCCTTGGATTGACACTGGCTGTTATATCTTATCTTCAGTCTTTTTTCATAACCTTTAACCTCTTGTCATCAATAGGACAACTTGTACACCCACCAAAATCAAATGAGAAATCCCGTATCTTCTAGACAGGTAGCAATTTGATACATGAGTAATAAGAAATGAAGTGAATTTATGAAAATCAGATGGCTTCCATGATGATATACAGTTAAATCTAGGGATGTATTTTTGTGGAAGTGTCTGTGCCCACATATCTCTGTATTTTTTGAGTATGTTTACAAGTCTAGCATTTGTTCATCCAGAGTACATACCCCTTGGGGTTGTAGAAAATCCTGAAGACATTCTTAAAGCTTCCCTTCCTTACCTGCTTCCTTCCTTTTTCTCACAGGGTGGGAAGATGGCCGGCTTGCTTCTCATTGTTTTCATGGACAATATTCTTACAGGTTTACCTTGTTTCCCTGTTCTTATAATATCAAGCTTTATTAACATAGAATTCATCTGAGATCCATAGGCAGGACCGTTATCTTCCTCTAACAGACCCATCAATTACATACTCAATATACCCACCACTGATGATGGCCAGAGTGACAGTCATGTTTAAACACAAATCCTTCTGATTACTGAGTCCATTCTCATAGCTATTAAGTGGTCTGACAATAGTAGCTTCATAAAAGAATATAAAAATAGTGCCAATTGATAGAGTGCCTTCCCCTGCCCATAATCCTGTATTCTAGAGATAAGGTAGATTAGATGGAAAGAAATATTTGGATAGGTCATGTTGAAAGATAAAAAACAAAAGGAAACAAAAACAAACAACAACAACAATAACAAACCACTTTATTTCTTGGCCGTCCATGTTACCCAGACAACTTCTTAGACATGAGATCCAGCCTCATGAATGGAATTATTTCTCTCTCTTCAGGGTAGAGGTGTATTCTTTTTCTAAAGATTCAAGTCTAGTTTCTCTCAGAATCACAAGAGTAGCAAAGTATTGCAAAGCATCTCACTGTTTGGCCAGCAGGCATCTACTCTCACAGATGGGACACTTAGTCTAGCTCTCTTGTTTCTCTTGTTCCAGGCTTGTGCCATCAGGATTAATAGCTACAAAGTCATGCCTGCCTGTGATTAATGGTCTAGAGTCAAAAGAAGCAACACCAAAATTTGCACACATTGCTTTTTCCTGCTAGCATGGCCCTAATTGCATTTCTCACCTTTTGGGTCTAACTTTGGCCATTATTTATATAGTATGGTGGGCCACTTTTGTTTCTCAGCTGTGTGTTTATATCTGTGATTTTTGTAAATAATTGTGGTCAATAATGGCAAAAACGTAGACAGATCAAGTCAGGATGTAAAATAGTCAAAGTATAAATGTGTTGTAGGAAGATGCCTGAACCCCTTGTCTTGGTCAGATCACTAAAGGATCTTGACCTTTCAGACTTTCACACATCAAGCCAAGAACTAAATATGATGCTTCTACCAGAGAGCACATACATATGTAGGAATTTACATACGTATACACATACACACACACACACACACACACACACACACACACACACACACATTTTCATCTTTCTTCAAACTACAAAATAGAATGGCTCAATGTCTTAACTAGTTTCATCCTTTGACTTGTCTTCCTGCCAAAGATAACATTAGTATAAATATCTTCAAACATCATTTTTAAATCTTTAAATAGAACTCCCTTCCAGTTGATTTTATTTGAATTGGGGGGAACAAGTACCAACTTTGCTGTGGAAGGGCTGGTTAGTGGTGTTCCTGGTGCCACTGCACCCTTCTTATGAAAAGTAACCAACTGGCAATAAAGGGGTTATACAGGCAATAACCCAGTATTTGATTATGTATTCATGTTGCTGAAAATGACAGCATCCACCTGTCACCTGCCTTAGTCTTCATTTGGTTCACAGTAGTTGTCTAGGCTCTCTGTCTCTCTCCCCAACTCCCTTCTTCAACCACTCCCTTCTTATGTACAAGATTTCTAAAACAAAACAACACTAAAGGCCCAGTGCTAGGGGGCCGGGAGCCCAGCTTTGGAGGCCAAGGTGAAGAAGTAGGAAGAAGTCGATGTGCTTTTCAAGCAGAATAATCACAAGCATCATTTTAACTTTTTACTTGTGAGGCCACCGTCACATAAACGGAACCATTTCAGCCTTGCTTTGTTTATTTATGTGTGGAGATAAAGTAGTTTAAGATCAGAAATTTCCCTTTTGTGGGTGTGGGCTATGCTGAAGAGTGACTCAGACTGGTCTGTGAGCATTTGCTTCTGTCTTTTGAGGAACATGAGACTTTCTCAGATTCCCTCAATAAACTAGACTGTTTGTAATCTAGTAAAAGGCCATAAGCTTTTCTATTGTGTTAAAAAAAATACTACCATTCACATGAAAGAATAGGTCCTCTAAAGAAATGAGAGGGCTGATTACCATCTTAAGAACATAAAAGTAAATTGGCTAATACTCTTTCTTATTATCAAACTACTCTGGGGATACTTTTATTATCTAGAGCTAAAGTCCATTACAGAATAATTTTAGAATAGTTTCAGAAATAATCAACAGTGCCACAAGTTCACATTATAATTCATACCTTATCAAGTCAGACCATAACCACTAGTTCATGGAATCCTTAAGGTTACATTCAATAATCTTCTGGATGGAAAACAAAACAAACAAACACAATCCAAAGAAAGGTTGTGACTTACCAGATGTGTCGCTGACTCTTTCCTACTGCCATGCTCCTTCTATTACTGAGTTTCGTATACACCAGCATCAGTGCTGATTATGAATAGAAACCATACTGAAATAACTTAAGAGTTTTATGTTTATTTTGATATCTTCAAATGAGAAATTTCTTGTTTTCCTTAAAAACAAAGAAAAGTCATATCTCTCTCTCTCTCTCTCTCTCTCTCTTCCCATTTTTTTACACTCCAGATTTTATTCCCCTCCAGGTCCACCTTCCAATTGTTCCACATTCCATACCTACATACCTACTCCCTGCCACTCTGTCTCCACAAGTATATCCCCAACCCCCTACCACCACACCAGACATCTAAACTCTCTGGGGCCTCAAGTCTCTTGAGGGTTAGGTGAATCTTCTCTGACTGAACCCAGACATAACAGTCCTTTGCTGTATATGGGTTGGGGGCTTCATATCAGCTGGTGTATGTGCCTGGGTGATGGTACAGGTCTGAGAGATCTCAGGGGTCCAGGTTAATTGAGAATGCTGGTTCTCATACAGGGTCATCCTCCCTTCAGCTTCTTCCAGCTTTTCCCTAATTCGACCACAGGAGTCAGCAGCTTCTGTCCATTGTTTGGGTGTAAATATCTGCATCTGATTCTTTCAGCTGCTTGTTGGATCTTTCAGAGAGCAGTCATGATAGGTTCCTTTCTGAGAGCACTCCATTGCCTCAGTAATAGTGTCAGGCCTTGGACCATCACCTTGAGCTGGATCCCACTTTGGGCCTGTCACTGGACTGTCTTTTCCTCAAGCTCATCTCTATTTCCATTTATGTAGTTCTTTCAGACAGGAACAATTATGGGACAGTGTTTTGACTGTGGGATAGCAATCCCATCGCTCAATCAATGCCCTGTCTTTCTGCTGGAGGTGGACTTTACAAATTCCCTCTCCTTACTGTAGGGCATTTCATCTAGGGTCTCTCCCTTTGAGTCCTGAGAATTTCTCACCTCCCAGGTCTCTGATGCATTCTGGAGGGTCCCACCAACCTACCTCCCGAGGTTGCCTGTTTCCATTCTTTCTGCTGTCCCTCAGGGCTTCAGTACATTTCCCACACCCAATACCAGATCATGTTCCCCTTTCCCTCCCAGGTTGCTCCCTCCCTCCCACACTGTGATTGCTGTATCTCCCTCCCTGGTGGGATTGAGGTGTCCTCACTTGGGCACTTCAGCTTGTTGAACTTTTTGAGTTCTGTGGACTGTATCTTGGGTATTCTGTACTTTATTTTCTGACTAATATCCACTTATTAGTGAATACATACCATGCATGTCCTTTTGGGTCTGAGTTACCTCACTCAGGATGATATTTTCTAGCTCCATCCATTTGCTACAAAACTCAGGATGCCCTTATTCTTAATAGCTGAGTAGTATCCCATTGTGTAAATGAACCACACTTTCAGTATCCATTCTTCTGTTGTGGGACATCTGGGTTGTTTCCAGCTTCTGGCTATTACAAATAAGCCTGCTATGAACAGTAGAACACGTGCCTCTATGGCATGGTGGGGCATCTTTTGGATATATGTCCCAGAGTTGTATAGAGGGGTCTTTAAGTAGATCTATTTCCAATTTTCTGAGGAACTTCCAGATTGATTTCTAGAGTGGTTGTATCAGTTTGCAATCCCACCAGCAATGGAGGAGTGTTCCTCTTTCTCCACATCCTTGCCAACATGAATTGTCATCTGAGGTTTTGATCTTAGCCATTCTGATTGGTGTAAGCTAGATTCTCAGGGTTATTTTGATTTGCATTTCTCTGATTTCATTATCTAGATTTTTATTTCAATTTCATCTGAAATTTTATCTCTATAACCTAGCAAATATTTTCAGTACTGTGTAGAGTTGACAATTGGTTAAAAAAAAGTAACAGTTCAGCCATAACACTATAATAGGTTACAAGCAAAATACAGTAAAATTATTTTATCTTATTTGTAAAAAATTAATTGAATCTAAATTGCTACAAATTATTTAGTTTGTTTTATGCAAGTAATGGATACTAATCTTTCCCCATGTAATCCTTTATGATAGTCTCTAAGGTAATAATAGGTAGATATATTGTATGTGTCTGTGTTACAGGGAGAGGGAAGAAGAGATGGTTGAAAAAGGGAGGGGAGAAAGAAAGTGAGAGATGGGGGAGAGAAAGGAAGAGAGAGGGAGAGAAAGAGAGGGAGAGAGAGAGAGAGAGAGAGAGAGAGAGAGAAAGCTTCTTGGACAAAATTTCAAAACATTCATTTTCAATTATCTATCTCATCAAAAGGTACGAGGAACAGCACATTATTATATTTTAAGTGAAAACCTATATTTTGTATATTAATTTCCAATTCAAGTAGTTTTGAAGTGCTTAGAGAGACAAATTTGAGTGTGCTGTCAGTTTGTACTGGTTAGTCTTTTTGTCAACTTAACACTAGAGTCCTCTGGGAAAAAGGAACATCAATTGTGAAAAATCTTTCAAAATATTGGCCTGTAGCTCCACCTGTGGGGGAATTTTCTTGATTAATTGTTGATGTGTGAGAGCCTCTGGACATGTAGAAAGGTGGCTGACCGGGAGCCTGAAGAGACAGTAAGCAGTGTTTCTCTTTGACCTCTGCTCCGGGTCAGTCTAAAGGCTCCTTCCCTGTTTGAGTTCCCGCCTTAGCTTTTTCTCAGTGATGCAGTGTGACCAGGACATGTAAGCTAAATAAATTCTTTCTTCCCCACACCCAAGTTGCTTTTGATCATTACCTGTATTATAGCAATAGAAAGCAAACTAGGACTCAAGTCTAGCCATAGGTATGAACTACTCCTAATGTATCCCTGTGAGATTAAATAACACACGATGTCCTTATGGATTCTCAGAAATAAACCAGAATTTTGCCATTCTTGGATTGAAACTTTACCTTTTTGGCATGTCACATATGTTAAATTCCCTGTTTCCCTTTTTCTATTTAATTATCATGTATTTTTCATACAATTGACTTAAATTATATTTTTCCTTCTTCCAAATCCTTCCAGATCTTCCCTCCTACCTCCTTCCCTCCCTCCTCATATTGTCCTCATTTCCTGAAACAAACAAACAAACAAACAAAAAACCCAGCAAAAATGAAAATCAAAACAAACAAGCAAACAAACAATAGGACAAAGTATACTGAACCAAACTAAAAAAGCACATGAGAACATAGAATCTGTTTTGTGTTAGCCAATTGCGAGGCAAGAGGACTCCCTTGAGTGTTGCTAGAATTCTAAGTGACACTTCAATGAAGACAAACAATTCTTCCTTTCCCACACGGCATCATTTGAAACTAGCACCCTAGTGAGGGCGGGCCATTTCATCCACTTTCCCTGCCCCGTGCTTGGATTTTTGTGTGGTTTGAACTTCTACAGGTATTGAGTGTACTACCACAGTCTTGGTAATCTCATGTGTAAATCTTTCCCTTTGTACTTAGAAGACAAGCTTTCTTTGTAGTCATCTACTATCTCTGGCTTTTTCAATCTTTTCACTTCTATCCCTGAACCTTGAGGGGAAGGAGACTGAATTAAGGTGCACTCCATGAGCAGGAACCCATATGAGATAGTGCTAAATGGTCAAGAATCTTAGACTATATAGGTCATAAGCTCTAGAGAAAAACTTATTACTATTATTCTGCTATATAAATATAGAGATAAAATGACTTTCAGTGACAGATTGCTATTCTCAGATAAACACATTGCTGGAGCATCATCAGACATGATTCTTCTTTCACTAAATGGTGGTTAGCATAGAAACCCACAACTAGGAAATGTATAGAGTGAGAGACTTTGAAACACTCAACTGTGCCAATTGATGTCTTTACAAAGTGTTCCTCTATTCTTTATTTTCCAATTTCATGCATTCATATGATGTTTGTTGACCACATATAATCCCATTACCCCTCCTTATGCCCTCTCCTAATGCTGAACCTCATTTTCCGAAAAGTTGAGTTTAATTTGTGTTGCTTGTTTGAGCCTGCATGAGAAATATTGTCTGGATCCTGGGCTAACAAAAGGCTTCACGTGGAAGAAAATGTCTCCTTCTCTCCAGGTAGCCTTTAATTACCAATGCATCTTTAAGGAGTAGGGGTGGAGTAGCATCTTCCAAACTCATCTTTATCTGTGATGAAAAATATTAAGGGAGCCAATCCTTTGCAGATCTTGTGTGGGTAACCATAAACGATATATGTTCATAAATGTAGCATTGGTGATATATTTGGCAGAGAGCATTTTATAAGATCCCTCTTCATCATCTGGATCTTTTGAATTCTTTCTGCCTTCTTTTCTGTGATTTTTTTTTTCTCTAAGACTTAGGTGGTGTCTAATTTAGAACTGAGTACTCAATAGTACTTTCCTCATTAGTTTAACTAGCTTTGGGTCCCTGCATTAACCCCCCACTTACTGTAAAAGGATATTTCTCTGAAAGAGACTAAGAACATCATTAATTTGTGGGTATAAAAGCAAATATTTAGACAGTCGTTTGCAGTTTATCTCTTCAGCAAACCATAGTAGACTGCTCCTTAGGGTGTGCAAACTCTCTAATGCATTAGCTGGTATGGGATTAGCTTCGTTGAAATGACAGCATCAAATCCAATCAGCAAGAAACTGGTCATCCCCATAACAGATGTACCAGTGTAGAACCAGTGAGTACACCTTGAAGTAGAATATTAGCATCACAGGTCAAGGGGTTCGAAGATGAGGAAGGCTATTTATAGATGTCTTTCCCCAGCAACAATAATAAGAATGACAGTTGTTTTATAATAATTTGTCAGTTATTTATAGTATCTAGTGGCATTTTCTCTCTAAAACTGTGATTTTTGGCTCTTGGGAATGACTATTATTATTATTGTTGTTGTTGTTGAATTCTATACAATTTGGGTATTACCTGTGACTTTTTAGCAGGTGACCACAGATTAATGCTTTTAGGACCAATGTGATACTGAAGATGGAAACTAAAATACCTTAGTATGTCTCTGAAACTAATATTTATCTACTGTCTCATCATCAGTCTGTTTTCTGCTTTAGAAACACACTTCCAGAGTTGAACTTGTTTTTCTTCTGTAAAACACTCAACTCCATTTTCTTCTATGCTCTCCTTTTCCTGAAATTACATTTCAGCCAATTTTAGGAGACTTCAGTACTATTTGGAGTTGCTCAAGACTCAATTTATGCCATTGCCACAGCTGTGTGCTATACTGAAAGAGAGAGGAAGTTCAGGACATCATGTTAACCGCAGCAAATCATTCTAGGAGCATTTGAAAGTAATAAATCAATAGATACTAACTGCTATCATACAGCACATTAAGCTCCAGTATCAATGATCTGGTAAATATCTATAATAGTATTAGAAATAACTTCATTCCAATGTTTATATAAACCCTTCAAGCATTTTGATGTGTCAGCATGATTTTTACTTTGTGATATTAGTATTGTATTCATCACTACCATATAAGGAGGAGAAACATATTACCACTCACTGAGGTAAAGAACTTTGCTTTCCAAATCATTTAATACATTTCCAATATTTATTTTATTGGATATTTTATTTATTTACATTTCAAATGTTATCCCTTTTCCCCTCTGCAAATCCCCATCACATCCCCCTCCCCCTGCTTCTATGAGGGTGCTCCCCCAACCACCCACCCACTCCTACCTTACCCCCCGGCATTCCTCTACACTGGGGCATCGAGCCTTCTCAGGACCAAGGGCCTCTTCTCCCCTTGGTGCCAGACAAGGCCATCCTCTGCTATAAGTGCAGCTGGAGCCATAGGTCACTCCATGTGTACTCTTTGGTTGGTGGTTAGGTACCTAAGAGCTCTGGGGCTATCAGAAGCCATAATGGGACAAGCTAATAACTAGCATGTGATCATCCTGAAATGGCCTGCATCGGATTATTATATAATCTGCCACAGGTGCACCCTAATTAAGCAAGGCTGTAAGGTATTCATTTTAGGAAAGATTCCTGCTATTAATATGCTTTCCTGTTATTATTAAATATATTTAACAATCTCCAAGTAATAGCGTATCCATTTGGAACAAATCTCTGCAGATTCACCAGGATGTACTGTCTTGTAGTGATGCTATACAGACAAATAGATGACTTAAGCTTTAAAGATGATCCTATAAGAAGTCCTAAAGTTATATCTGTGATTATTAAGCTCTTTTATAGTGGAACTGCTATTAGGTCCTTTTCTGATAGTCAAAACTGCTATGAGAACTCTGCTAGTCTCCCAAGTGTCACCAGTTAGCTGCTCTTAGATTGTACCCAGACTTTCTCCTACTAAGAGCACATTCCAAGAGGTTGTAAAACAATTAACCGAAGGACATAAAAATGGAGCTAATGATTTATTATAGGTACTAGGACAGAAGATAAAATATTGACTGAGTTTATCTTTACAAAACTTCTCTTATAACTTAGTTATGGATGTAAACCTTCAGTGAACCTGTGGAGCTGAGACAGGTGATGGATGTTTAGCTAGATAATTACTCCTAATTGATATGCATGTAAACATTCTCTGTTGTAAACTTCTATTTTAATTTATGATTTGATTTTTTGTGTGAACTTGTGATGAACTTTTTCACATGTGATCATGTATTCTGAAAGATATTTAAGGGCTGAGGACAAAGAGAAGAGTCATGAACTGGGGGACTGAGGTGAGAGGAACAGAGGTGAGAAGAACTGAGCTGAGAGAGGAACTGAGCTGAGGGGAAGTTTTTAGACAGAACACCTTTTAGATTAGAAGGAGAATGCAGAGTGGAGTAACTTAGAAACTATAGGTAACATAAAATACCAAGAGAGCAATGTGCAGAATGCAGAGGGGAAGAGGAAAAGGGAAGATGCTGCAGAGAGCAGAAGGAACAGGCAGGCTTCTCCTTACTGTGGGACAAAACAGGTCCCATGGTAAAGACAAGGCAGGCTTAATCTTATTTAAAGAAACAATTTTTTTTTTCTTACAAACATGGGTTTAATTCATTTAGCATTGAAAGGGTAGAAGCCTTTTATTTCTCTATGTAATAAAGTTTGGAGCTGATTTTTCATCCAGAATGAGTGAGTTCTTTCTGTGCTGATGCTTGGTCTTTTGCTCCATATGCATATGTAAGTATGGATGTGTGAGTTTGTAATTGTGAGAATGCATGCAATCTGGACCTAACTGAGTTTGAATGGAATTGTATAAATGAATAAATGAGCATGCATGAATCTGTGTATGAACTTATGTGCGATTTTGCATATTCGCTTATGTAAAAGTTTTTCCTTCTGTGAAAGTTCTTCTCTTCTCCTGGTTCAATAGAAGTTTACTGCTCCAAGCTCCCCCCTAGCCTGACAAGCAAGAGGCATCTGGACAATGGGGAAAAGAAAGGCTCTAGCAATCAGTCCTTTACTTAATCTCCTGCTGTTTTAGGATGAGGTGCTAAGTGCCAGAAACTGCAGTCTCTGGCCTCAGAGGATCACAGAAGGCAGGTCAGCTACAATGGCATAGTAACTTAGACTTAGATAAGTAAACTTTTTATTATACAGCAACCCTAAAATTCTCATAAGACAAAATCTTACCCTCCGCCTATGCTTTTCCCCATCTGCTACCTCAAAAAGAAGAGACAAGAAAGAAGAAACCCCAGACCAGGGCTGGCCTTTGGCATGGGGGGTGTCTGGTTGATTGATTTTGTTGTTCTTCTAATGGGGTTTCAAACCCCTTCAGCTCTTTCAACCTTTCCCTAACTCCTCCATTGGAACCCCTGTGCTCAGTCCAATGGTTGGCTGTGACCATATGCATCTGTGTTTGACAGGCTCTGGCAGAGCCTCTCAGGAGACTGCTTGATCAGGCTCCTGTCAGCAATCACTTCTTGGTATCAGCAGTAGTGTCTCAGTTTGGTGTCTGAATATGGGATGGATCTCCAGGTTGGGCAGTCTCTGGATAGCCTTTCCTTCAGTTTCTGCTCCACACTTTGACCCTGTATTTCTTTAGACAGGAACAATTCTGGGTTAAAAATGTGAAACTAAAAAATGTCATTGTGAGTGAGGTAACACAGTCACACAAGAACACACCTGGTATGTACTTACTGATAAGTGGATATTAGGCAAAATATCTCAGAATACCCAAGACACAACTCACAAACCATATGAAGCTCAAGAAGAAGGAAGAACAAAGTGTGGATGCTTCAGTCCTTCTTAAAAGGTGGAACAAAATACTCATAGAAGTAGAGCGTGAGAGGGACTTGGGAGAAAGAGAAGAGAGGGAAGGGAAAAGGGGGGCAGGATCAGGTATAGGAGGAGACATGGATGACAGACAGAGGGTCAGGAAACTGAACAGAGGTGTGTAGCAGCGGGGGATGCGGAACTGGGGGTAAACACCAGCAAGTCCCTGATGCCCTAGAAGCAAGAGGCTCCTAGGACCCAGGGATGACATTATCTGAAACACAAAACAAAGAGGAGGGAGAACCTGTAGAGGCCATATCCAGAAGGTAGGCAAGTCCCCTGGTTGAGGGATGGGGCCACCCACTCATCTCCAATTTTTATCTTTTTATTTGTGTATTAATCTCTCTCTCTCTCTCTCTCTCTCTCTCTGTGTGTGTGTCTGTGTGTGTGTGTGTGTGTGAGAGAGAGAGAGAGAGACAGACAGAGAGAGAGAGACAGAGAGAGAGAGACAGAGACAGACAGAGAGACAGAGACAGAGATAAACAGAGAGACAGAGAGACAGAGAGAGAACATGTGGAGGTCAGAGGCCAAGTAGTGATGATGGTTCATCAGCAATGAGGTTGCTGTTGGTTGAACTCTGATTGCCATGCTTGGCCATATACAACCAATGGGCCATTCACCAGTTCTAGGTAAAGGATTTTAAAGGTGTTAATTAATTCTCTCTAAGGTACACACAGACACACGGACACACACAGGCACACACACGCTTGTAAGGTAATACTTTATCATCTCTCTTTTACAGATGTACCTCACAATAGACAACTTGTCTATTGTGACAACTCAAAGAATAGTCCCAGTTGTCTGTCCTTTTTAATCTGTCTGAGGTCTTAGCCATGTGGCTCATACCTCTCATCTAAAGAATATCAGAGATGTTTAAAGCAAAGGTCTTGGAACCTGTCCCAGACATCAATTAAATTCTCCCTGTGTCCTTGAGATATGCTTACATTACCCTATAGAAAGTAGAATGAACCTTTTAATACACAAATCCTTTTTGTTTCTCTTGTATAAAAGACTATAATTACAGAGGAAGTCAAAGTATTTGTTCCACACATACTTTGTGCCAGGCTTTTATATATTTTATTCTTAAAGCTGTCTCGAAAGGTTATATCATTTTAGAGATGGTGTAACTGAAGTTTAAGAGGAGTAAAGTCACTTTTCTAGGGTTGCAGTAAAACCACAGAGGATGAGCAGAAACCACAGTCCACCTAGCTACCATGAAACCATTTCTACTACTGCCAGTATAAAGATCCAAGCAGAAACATGGAGTTGCAACTACATGAACAGAAAGCTTAGAAAGAGAAAAAGGTGGGCTAATGAAAGTGACTTGTTAGGTATCTGCAGAAAGGTAGGAGATGTGTATAATGGTAGGCAGGGAAGTTGAAGCAAGAGAAGGAAGGGTTAGAAGGTATAGAAATTTCCTTTTAATGTTTAGCTCATATTTTCTCCAGGAGCAAAGCTTCAGGGTCTGGAGCACAATGTAGGACGGCACTGCTAAGGACAGGTGACAAAGGCTAGTGTTCTCTTTGTTTTGCTCTCCATATCATAGATTTCTTTTTCCAACTGGTTTGAGTGACTCCCAGCCTCTCTCTGTTGTTAGCTAGAGGATTACAAAGGATGATGAGAAAATTCTGATATTTCAGAGAAGGGTGAAGCCATACTACTGGTGTTCTCCTATTTCTGTTATCACTGTTGCCGATGCAGAACTTCTGAGCATGACCAGCTGTTTTAAGTAATTCTAATGCTATAACGAAAAAATAAACTTGTCAAGAAATAAAAGAAAAATGTTTGTTATGTAGGCTTTTTCCATATTCAATTATCTTCTTTAATATCATCTTTCTTTGTCATAATGTCTATTCAAACTTATGTTTGTGATATTCATTTTTCTAATAAGCAGTAGATTTAGTGAATTAGAGGAAATTTAGTTTACAAAACAACTAATCAAATGAGCTTCAACATTTGTTGGTAATGTTCATTTTACAACTTTAAGGTTTGGCTGTTATCTTAAACAAAGTGACTTTATCATTTCTTTATTTGGTGGACAAATTGTTATAGAACTGTCTTATGTAAAAAAATGAAATGAAATAAATTGTCAAAAGACAAAATATATAAAAAGTAATGTGAGACAGAGACAGGTCAAAAGGGTAGCTGTTTCTGAAATAAAAATGGGAGAAGACAGGAGTCCCAGGCCTCCTCCTCCTCCTCCTCCTCCTCCTCCTCCTCCTCCTCTTCTTCTTCTTCTTCTTCTTCTTCTTCTTCTTCTTCTTCTTCTTCTTTTTCTTCTTCTTCTTCTTCTTCTTCTTTTTCTTCTTCTTCTTCTCCTTCTCCTCCTCCTTCGCCTCCTCCTCCTCCTTCTCCTCTTCTTCCTCCTCCTTATCCTTATCTTTATTATTGTGACTCATTGTTCACTTCATTCACATTGAATTGTTTTTGAGTTATTGAAGGGAAATGCAATGACCAGGATAGTCATAACCTGGCATAATTCTCATCAAACCATGCTCCATTTAATGGTATAGTGTGGCTTAAGAGTGAGAAGAAATTTCACATAATATTTAATAAAATCATGTTAGGAAATAAAATTGTTTAAAATCCTAAATACATGCTGTTGTGGTCAATTAATCATCTACTCTTTAATAATTTTCTCCAAATAAACTCAGCTAAGCATGAATCCATTAATTTATTAATGCTACCCCATTCACTAGTTGAAAAGAAAATAGGAAATGTTGGTTTTCATATAAAGAGTATTGGTTGCAGGGCAGTGATGGCACACGCCTTTAATCCCAGCACTTGGGAGGCAGAGACAGGCAGATTTCTGAGTTCGAGCCAGCCTGGTCTACACAGTGAGTTCCAGGACAGCTAGGGCTATACAGAGAAACCCTGTCTCGAACCGCCCCCCCCCCCAAAAAAAAGAGTATTGGTTAACTCAATGAAATCATTAGGTTCTCCTTAGAATGTTTATCAGCCGATTCAAAGTAGTGTGTACATGGATCGGTTCTGAAGATGAAATTTGTGCAATCATTTTTACAATCTAAGTGCTGAAACAGGGAGTGTTTTAGTGGGAATAGCAGGTCAGTAAAGAGTCTGGTGCTTTCCAGAAGATTCGGGTTTAATTCCCAGTACACATGTGGGGCTCCACAACAGTCTGTAATTTCATATCCTGGGGACATCAAGCTCTATTCGTGTGTGTGTGTGTGTGTGTGTGTGTGTATGTGTGTGTTTGTATGTGTGCTCAGCAAACAGGCAAGTGGTGCACAGACACAAATGTTTGCAAACCACTCACACACATAAAATAATAATAAAATGTAATAATAATAGTTAATAATAGCAATAAAATGTGGTTTTTGTCAAGTTATTGCTATGTTAGGAATCAATGTGCAAAATAGTAAAAGTTTTAGCTCTGTTCAATAGAGTGGGTTCTATGAAGCTGCTTATATTCTAATGCTAAGTATTGTTTCTCAAGATGTGATTGCCCCCAACGAATAAAACCTCACATACACAAAATGATGCTATATGGACCTTCTCTACAATTTAACTCATCAATAAAAGGCTAGAGCCTGTGATTAGGCAGTAGAGGGAGAAAGGTTTGACTTGAGCTGAGGGGATTGTACACTGTGGGAAAGACAGAGAAGATGAAGAGAGAAGAGGCCATGCAGTAAGGGATAGTGAGAGATGGTCAAGAGGGCTGACCAGTTGGAGTTAGGAGTGGCCCAGATAGAACATGACAGGGCTATTGATAGGAACATAGATGTAGCTATGCTAATAGCTTAGAGAGTAGATATCTGCATAGCTCTAGTGCTTTAAGGGCTTATCATAAATAGAAAGAATTTTGTCTTTTATCTGTGAATTAAATGATCTGAGGCAGATAGAAACACTATTTATTGAGATTAGATATTTAATAGAACAGTTCATGTCCATTTGTTTGTGAAATATTAAGAGAATGTAGAAAATGGAAACTGGCTGAGTAGACCTTTGGGAAAACACAAAACCAACATAGTAAACATGCTCAAATGTGTACCAACTACCTCCATTCCCTGGGCACATTACAAGTCACACCCATGCTCACTGATGCTCATTTACAAGCTGCACCCTTCAAGTATCTGCTTCCATAGGCTTCGGAGCTCACTTAAGTTTGGTATTGAATCATGCATTCTTTAACCATATCATCTGTGTGAAACAATGTGACATTTTCACATTCTTATCCTTTTCATTTATAATAAAGCATTGACTTCTATGCCCCTGTGCCTTAACAGCATTGCATCTATTTCATGCTTTTGGATAGCACACTAATTTTTAAGAAGGCTATCAAACCATGCAGTATAAAATTTTTAAAAGATTCCAAGCTGTTGTAAGGCCAATAGATGTTTTCATGAGCACATGTATTTAGAGTAGTGAGTATTCCATAGGAGATTAACTTCTGCTGTTCAGATAATGGGAATAACAAACCACATAGCTAGGACATCCAAATATAATATTTTTTATTCTGATTATCTAAGACAGTTGCTCAGGTGGAAGGAACATATTCTCCCTGACAAATTCTCATTGCCAAAGAATGATTTTGGCATGTAGAAACCACAACTAACACTTAAAGATACAAAAAACAGGATGAGCCAAACATGATTAAAAAGGGTCTGTTTTCTTCAATGGCATTTCAGGATGCATATCAACTGCAGGTAATACACAACAAATTTCATTTTCCCCTTCGTATGTGAGGACATTTTATTTTGTTTTAGTGTGTTTTGGTACATTTTATATTTCATTTTTATGTTTTTTGTGGTTGAGTATTTTCTTTGTTTTTATTCTTTAAAAGTTATACATAACCATGAAAAGTATTAACTTAACCTTTGCTTTCACTGAATATACATTTAAAATGAATTAAAATATACATTTAAAATGAATTAAAATAGCCTAATTGTAAAAAGAAATGGATGGGGTCGTGAAACCGAGAAAAATACTATGAAATCAATTTGTCTCCATTGTGTTAGAAATAAAGCCAGATTCTTCTCCACCACTGTAATCATGGGACCAGGATGAAAGATTATTTCTGTATCCTTTGCCTTGATTGCTCCATTATTCCATGGTAGAACCAACTTGTTCTTCTTTTGAAAACAAAGAAAAAAAAAAGAAAGTGTATAATTTGGTGTCAATTATTTTCTATTGCTGTGATAAGACACCACTGCCAAGTTGTAAAAGAAAACATTGAATTTGAGGCTCACAGTTTGATAGAGTAGAGGAGATCATGGTTATAATGGCAAAAACACACAGGCACAATATTAGAGCTGTGTCTGAGAGCTTACATGTGGTCTTCAGGCAGAAAGCTAACTGCGAGTGGTATGTACTTTTGAAATCTCTAAGTCCAAACCCAGTGACAAACCTCCTCAACAAGATCATCCCTTTTGATCCTTCCTTCTAAATAGTTCCACCAGCTATGGACCAAGCATTCAAATATAGGAGACCATGTAAACACTCTCACTCAACCAACCACATCTAGCTGCATGTTTCCCTTGAGAACTACCTTCAATAAGCCTCAGACCAGGGGGCCATGCTCTAAGCGCTCCCCCTCAGATGAGAGCATTTCTCACTCGCTCCTCTGTACCTTTTCTGGTAACTATTGGACTGATAACTCTCTTCATACCTCAATGAAACTTCTTGGATACTAAATGTCTTTCTCACCTCTCAGTGAAACATGTCTCATGAAACAGACATTTAATAAGTATTTGCTAAAAATTAAATATATATATAACTATACCAAGAATGGATAAAAACATTTTAGGCAAAATAAAATAACATAAAGCTTCACAATGGAATGTGTGCTGGTATATACTTGTGGGAGAACAAATGCACTAGCAGGGACTATTTATTGATTATTCTATATTGCCTTTTCCCTTATATGTATCTTTAAAATTAACATTTTTATTATTTATTTATGTTTATTTATTCACCTTCCATACCGATAACTGCACTCCCCTCTCCTCCCAATCCCTACCTCACATAGATCCTCTCCCCGTAGCCCCATCTCCTTCTTCTCTGAGAAGGGGGAAGCCCCTCTGGGTATGGACCCGCCCTGGCTTGTCAAGTCCCTGCAGGACTAGGAATATCCTCTCCCACTGAGGCCAGACAAGACAGCCCAATTAAGAGACTGAGATACACAGTCAGGCAACAGAGTCAAGGACAGTTGTTGGGGGACCTGCATGAAGACCAAGCTGCACATAGACTACACATGTGCTGTGGGAGGGAGTCAGTCCAGCCCATGTATGCTCCTTGGTTGGTGGTTCAGTCTCTGAGAACCACAAAGGGTCTAATTTAGTTGACTCTGTTGATCCTCTTATGGACTCCCTATTCTCTCAAGGTCCCTTAATTCTTCCCCTCAACTCTTCCACAAGACTCTCAGAGCTCCATCCAATATTTGGCCGTAGTTCTCTGCATCTGTCTACATCTGTTTAGGTCAGCTGCTGGGTGAAGCCTCTCAGAGGACAGTTGTGCTAGGCTCCTGTCTATAAGCATAACAGAGCATCATTAATACTGTGAAGGATTAGTTCTTGCCCATAGGATAGGTCTTATGTTGGACAAGTCATTGGTTGACCATTCCCTCAGACTCTGCTCCATCTTTGTTTCTACACTTCTTATAGGTGGGATACATTTTGAGTTGAAGGTTTTGTGGGTGAGTTGGTGTTCTTCACCTTCCATGTCCTCCACTACGAGTCCTGCCTGGCTATAGGAGGTGGCCACTTGAAGCTTCATATCCCCCATTGCCAGGAGTCTCAGCTAGATTAACCATCACAGACTTCCTGGATTCTCTCCCATCTCAGGTCTCTGCCCTACCCCTGCAGATTTTAGTTCATTCTTTTGCCCTCTCTCCACGGCTCCCTCCATACCTGATCGTGCACCATATCACAATTGCATGTCCACAAGGACACTTGCTCAGCTAAAGTTACCTTCTAAAATCTGGACGCCCACTGTTATAAACAAGGAATGAAATCACTAAGAAATTAGATAACTCAACTAAAGAGATAGTTCAAGGTATGACAAATCAGGATTCAAACATTCTGTATTCCTCATAGACAAAGCTAAAACTAGAATACAGTAAGTCAGTCAGATATTCCCATGTCTATTTCTGAGCTGAGTTCCCAGTTTCTATTCTGTGTCTCTGCATTGCTCTCTGTACCATTTTTATGCTCACTGTTTTATCACACAGGGCTGTGCTGCCACTTAGTTATCTCCCTTCAGGTAAGGGCTCCGTTTGAGAAAATAACACTGGAACAATCATAATTGCTCATCCTCCTGAGAACACCTCAGAAAAAGTGTTACTTGGAAGGGGAGTTGATTTGCCCTTAGAAGCAATGGAAATACTGTTCTCATGCTGGGTTTTATTATACTGTGGACAATGGGGACTCAAATGCTTTGCATGAGTTAGAATAGGGTAGAAGAGTCCAAGATTCACCAGCAGGAGAGAAGCCAGGGAGTCATAGGCACACCAATTTGTATTTTGAGGATATTGCAAATGTACTAGCCATGTGAAGCAATCTTTTCCTCCTATTTGGTACAAGTTGAAATAGTACTGAAAATTGAGCTTCTTAATAGGATTGCAGTGACACTCTGCCCTCTGCCTTTTACTGATATAAGCTAAGGGATGTGGTGTTCTTGTTCTTTAAGGAAATGCAACTTGGTATTAGAACTAAGGTGGCAGGGATATTCCAGGTGATAATGAATTTCCTGATAAAATCAGGTTGCAATATAGTCTCCATATGGCATAATTTGTAACTTCATGTGATGATGAAAAGTAATAGGTTGCACACACAATACACCCACACACAGTCGCAGGCATAGTCACACACACACACATACACAGTCATACAATCACACACATAGTCACACATACATGCACACACAGTCACACACAGTCACACAGTCACACACATAGTCACACATATAGCCACACACATATAGTCATACACATGAACACACACATACACACATACACACACAGGGTCTCTCTCCCTTCTCTCTCTCTCTGTCTTTCTGTCTCTGTCTCTGTCTTTCTGTCTCTCTCTCTCTCACACACACACAATTATATTTAATAAAGATAGAGAAAAATTCAGATATTTTTTTCCTCACAAAATGTTTTCTTTTGAATCATTTGTTTATTTTGTTTTTGTTCTATTAGTGGTATGTATGTGTGTGTGTGTATGTGTGTGCTGTTGGTTTTAGATTTGAATAATTTGAGCAACATTCAACAAACTTCAACCTAAAGAAAAAATGCTGATCTTTTAAGAAAACTTTGCAAATAAACATATAAAATCAGTTAATGTCTGCAGAATAAAAGAATACACAATAATTTAATACAATGAATGAAGGAAGATATTCAGTAAGTCGTTGTGTCAGAAGTGTCCTTAAGTTGTATGGTGAAACAATATAATTCTGTAATTTATATTAACAATAAAAATAGAAACTAATTGGGTTCCTGATATCAAATGGATAAAATTAATATACAGGTGAGGAAATGAAGCACACAACCTCTTTCTACTTAATACTGGCTGTTTTAGCTTTAATAGGGTGGATTTTCCCCTGATGATGAAGGGCTGTCATGTGTCTGCTGCTATTTACTGTCACAAACTACTGTGGTGTGGACATTTGTGCTGGTGCTTGCTCATTCTTAAGTGAACCGCGTTCTCCAGAGCAGAAAATGTTTAAAATGTCTCCAAACTTGTGCAACGCTATGTTATAATTCTTTCCTTGTACATGCATTCCCTTCATTTTGAGAGGGAGAATTGAGATGCACAATGCTGACATTCTTTGATTGCAGTATATCATGAAAGTTATTTTGTTATTATTGTTTTTAATCTCCTGATGTGATAACTTTAGAAATACAATTTTGTCATGGGTACCGGTTCATAGGAGAGGAGATTTCATAAAATCTTAGAACATTCTCATAAAGTCTTAGACCTAGTGCCACGGATTAGTAGGAGCCGGGGCATCATGGGTTCTTTTATGTGCCCAAATTATATTCTATCAAGGGCTTATGTCTTAGATTTTATACATATGTCAGTTGATAAGCATCTGGGTTATATCTACTTTGCATTGTTATAAACAATGCTCTATGAACTTTGCAAGACTTTTTTTTTCCAATTTGGACAGATATTTTCACTTGTTTTGTGTATATACTTGCAAGTAGAATGCTGGATTTTATCCCCACCCACCCGGTTAAAATTTGAGTAATTACCAAAATATATTCTATAGTAGCTACATTATTTTATAATCCTATAAATAATGTATATGACTTCAATGTTTTGTTTTCATATTCATGTCCATTGTTTTTTTTTTGGCGGGGAGGGGGGGAGAGTTCGAGATAGGGTTTCTCTATGTAGCTCTGGCTGTCCTGGAACTTACTCTGTAGACCAGGCTGGCCTTGAACTCAGAAATCTGCCTGCCTCTGCCTCCAAAGTGCTGGGATTAAAGGTGTGCAGCACCACTGCCCGGCTCATCTCCATTGTTTTAATTCTTACTTGGTGTATGTGTGTCTGTCTCTCTGTATGTATGTTATACTTGTGGGTAGTATATTTAAGTGTAGAGTGTGTGTGTGTGTGTGTGTGTGTTGGATGTGTGCATAGGCCAGTGTAGGATACTCCATGCCCCCCTTTATCACTTTCCACTGTATTTTGGTGAGGTAAGGATTTTCATGGGTAAGCTAGTGGCTAAGAATCCCCAGCAGTCTTTCTGTTTGGCAGTAGGCTTACATGCATTCATACCCATGGCCACATTTTATATGTGTCCCAGGGATTTGAGTTCAGGTCTATGTTCTTGCAAGAGCAACATCTCTTTACCCACTGAGTCATCTCTTCAACCCCCTCACAAATATGTTTTTGTCTTAATTACAGCCATTCTAGGAGGTGTGCTGTAATCACTCCCATTTCCCAGTCACAGGTATGAGAGTAAACCCTTAATATTCTTTATTTCTTATAATTTCCCTGATATAATTAATTCTCTTCTTAAGGAAATTATATTCTAATTCTCTTCTCTGGGGTTATGATAAATCTTCCATTGCATAAACTCAATGCCAGAACATAGTGAATATATGCTGTGGGCAAATATATTTCATTAAACCATCTCTGTCTCTGCTGCAGAAAAGCCAATTATGGTACTAGTCTATTTTCTGATGAGCCAATGAATAATCTATACAGATTTGAAACTTTATTTTAAAAACTTCAGTGTCCCCAGAACTTTTGTGGGTTTTTTGTTTTGTTTTGTTTTGTTTGTTTTGTTTGCTTGTTTGTTTTTCAGGGATAGCAAATTC
Organism: Mastomys coucha; assembly: GCF_008632895.1. Lineage (NCBI taxonomy): Eukaryota > Metazoa > Chordata > Mammalia > Rodentia > Muridae > Mastomys > Mastomys coucha. The sequence goes on along the minus strand of NW_022196904.1, from coordinate 183,294,454 downwards.
TCTTTTAAATGTGTGTTCTTAAATATGCTATTAAAAGGAATTATTTCTCCAGAAGCTTTAGCATGTGACAAACATATGACAGGTTAACTCAATCACACAGAAACCACACAGTAAGGCCAGTGAGAAAGTGGGTTTTAATACAATACCCACAATTTCACTAATGAGATCTTGCTCTATAAGCCCTAATCACTCAATGCAGGAAGATACCTGTGGGGAAGAGGGGAGAAGGGAGGAGGAAAATATGATATTTATTATTAGACTAATGGGCTAGGTTAAAAACTGCATCAGCAAGATGAAAGAAAAGCTCATGAATTCGTTAGGCAGAAAATTACCATTATTCACTTCATCAATGATGTCGGGTTATTTTTAGTCCTGAAGGTTAGATGCAAGAGAACAGCCATCTTCCAAAATACTTTCCCATCATGTCCTTTTATTCTAAAAATGTTTAAAAAGCAGTATTGTAAGATTATTTAGCAAAATGCTACCATGGGGTTCATAGTTTGTAATTTTCAAAAACAACAACCGAGGGCTGCTGTACCTCATATATTATGCAACACTGAGCTTTGAGCAAGATGGAGAAAAACAGAGGCAAACACTATATTCCCAACAGGCAAAATATTGTTTGACATTTTTAATCATAACGAAGCACACAGCCTAGTGGGACAAATGTAAAGCCCTTCTGCATGTCAAATAACATGTTCCCTTTAATTATTTTAGGTCTCTTTGTTAGTATTTCTGATTCTTACAGAATAATTACAGTTTACAAAGAATACATTAAATGTCTGCATGGCTGCGAAGGTGTGGAACTAGATGAAAATGGAGAACTAAGTTCCTAGCCAGATTTGGGAAGGTATGGAACCTGTGCTCCCTTCCCCCTGTGGTATGGAATCTTTCCCCCTGTGTCTCCCTTTCATGTAGTTTGGCTTCATTTTCAGGATACATGGATGCCCCACTTCTACCTCCAAAGACTTGGGTATCATTGTATGGAAAGAATCAGGAAGATAGAAAGAGAAAGAGGAAGTGAAGGACTACAGGAAAACTATTTTTAGGACACATCAGGACAATTGCATATATGAATTCAGGACAGTCATGATAGCATGCACAAGGCCTGCACAAAGTCAAACCAGACACAATCCCAGTGAGGATGGGGACTGGTAACAATGAGCCCTCCCAAAAATTAGTGAAGCAGTTCTTGACAATTAAAAGCTACTGGGAGGCAGGAAGTTATTTTTTTCAATCCTGTGTCCCCTGATGGGTTGACCAAATTCCAGTGAGGGTCATATATCCAAGAGCATTTGGGCACTGCAAACTCAACTAGATAAATAAGAAAGGAAGGAAGGAAGGAAGGAAAGAAGGAAGGAAGACACAAGTGGGTAGAGAAGAGGGAATATTTCTAGGAGGAATTGAGTGAACAAAGATGAATATAATCAAAATACATTGTATGAAATTCTCAAAGAATTACCAAAAACAACAGAAAATTCAAAGACATGCACTTACTGACTTGTCCTACCTGATAAGGGTTAAATAACACACTTTTGACCTTGTTTCTCAAGAGTAACTTTCGTAGAGACAATTAAGATTAATATTGTCTAGGCTTCCCATTGTGTTTACTTGTATTGTCTGTTCTCTTTGAGGGACTGGAGGGCAGTTTGGGCTGTGGATTGTGATAAAAATGAATAGTTTCAGACTCAGAATTGAGGCAACAGTCTACAGGTTTAGTAAATGCTAGTTATTAGGCATTATGAAATCTAGTCAATCCTTAGAATACTACTTTAACTTATTAAAAATCCATCAGGACTCATGACTACACTGTTACATTGGAGCTGGCATGGTGGCACAAACCTTTGAGAGCAGCATTTGGGATGATTAGAAGGGAAGTCTGGTGTAAGTTTAGGCCGAGCCTGAGTACTATACTGAATTCAATTTAAAGTTTGTTCTAGATACAAAGTAAATACTTGAGGTTGTTTTATATAGTTGGTTGGTTTGGGTTTTTATTTTTTTTTATTGTCTTCATATTTTATTTCTTGCTTGGGGTTTTGCATAATTTGAGGATAAGGTCCCATGAATAAAACAAGCACTCTGTCATCCAAACTGTCACCCAAGACCCTGGATTCAGTTTAAAAGAAGGCCAAGAGGGTAATAATCCCAGGTTTAAACAGGGAGGAATCCTGACAGAAGGCAGAGAGATTCAAAGACAGATTTTGAGGTTTTGTTTTGTTTTACACACACACACACACACACACACACACACACACACACACACACACACACACACATTTACACACACATACATACACATACACACATTTACACATACATACATACACATACACACATACACACACACATACACACATACACACACACACATACACACACATACACACACATACACACACACACATACACACACATACACACACATACACATACACACACATACACACACATACACACATACACACACATACACAGACATACACACACATACACACACATGCACACACACATATATGCATACACACATACACACATATACATACATACACACACGTACACATACACACATTTACATACACATACATACTCATACACACACATTTACACACATACATACACATACACACATTTACACATACATACATACACATACACATACATACACACACACACATATACACATACACACACACATATAAACATACACACACACACCACACCACACCTTTACTAGGTGATGATTTTGGTTTGCCTACTTTTTTCTGTGATGTAGTTTAAAATTATTTTGGTGTTGTTTGATTTTAGAGTTATTCATTTACTTACATCACAAATATTGTCCCCTTCTGGTTCACTCCCCATCCTCCCCACCTTCTCCTCTGAGAGGGTGGGCCTTTCATGTGTGTCCCCTACCGTGACATATCAAGTCTCTGCAGGATTAGGCACATTCTCTCTCACTGAGGCCAGGCAAGGCAGCCCTGCTGGGGAATGGATTCCATAGTCAGGATATACCTTTAAGAACAGCTCAGGCTCCAGTTGCTAGGGGTCCCACACAGAAACCGAACTGTGTGTCTGTTACATACGTGTTGGGGGCTGGGTTCCAGCTGGTGTATGTTCTATGGTTGGTGGCTTAGTCTATAATAGCTCCCAGGGATCCAGGTTAATTGACTTTGTTGGTCTTCCTGGGCAGTTTCTATCATCTTCCGGGCCTTCAATCCTTCCCCTAACTCTTCCGTAAGAGTCCTCGACCTCTGTCTAATGTTTTGCTGTTGAGTATCTGCATCTGTTTCTCTCAGCTGTTAGGTGGCGCCTCTCAGAGGACAGTTATACTAGGCTCCTGTCTGCCAGCAGACAGAGCATCATTAATTGTGTAAGTATAATTCGCATACTTGTGACAGTGGTTGGAAGAGGGAAATCTCATGAGCATATACTTCAGTGACACAGATGTTCCAGTATTTGACTATTGTTGCACTAAGATTTTCACTGAACAGATTAAAGAGATTTTGGAATCTGTCACTTGGATGATATATGTTTGTGTAGGTCTATTCTTTTGATTACAGACTGAAGGCTGTCCCTTCATCATCCTGTGACATAACTGATATAGCAGCTTTCCTTGGTCCTTGACCTTGGCCACTGTACATATCCCTGAGCCTAGAGTGTTATTGTTGGCAATAGAACTTGACACCATGGGCTGGAGAGATAACTGCATGGTTAAGAGCACTGTATGCTCTTCTAGAGCTCCCGAGTCCAATTCACAGCAACTACATGGTGGCTTACAACCAGCTGCAATGGGAATGGATGCCCTCTTCTGGTGTACCTGAAGACAGCTACAGTGTACTCAGAACTTGACATCACTCTGGAACTCAGTGATCAGAATCTATAGTATGCATTTTCTCTCTTGCCTGAGCCTCATTTCTTCATATCCCCCTCATTCAATCCCTAAATCCATCATTCCTTTGATACGCAGTTTCCTCTTGGTCCTATGGCCTCTAGTCTATAGCTCCTCCCAAGAGGCAGGTGCTACTGTTCATTTTGCTATTAGTGATGCATTGAGGCTGTCAGTGGCCGGCCTTGTGGCACTATCTCCTTTGTGACTCTCTGTGAACAGACCCTCTGCATGGCGTTTGCACCTTGACCTGCCAGCTGCTCAGGCGTGCTTCGCTTCCAGTGTCAAGCAGGCAGACACTTTGCTGCTCTTGAGATTCAGGCTTCTAGCCACTCCATAATCACTAATGGCACTCCACTGCCACTGCTTTTTGCTCATGTCACAAGTTTCACAAATAGGTAAGATAGGGCCACTGGGCAGGAATCTCTTACTGAGCCTAATGATGAAACATTTAGCAAATTCCCATCCAGTTCCCTAAGTGTGTTCCAATCATTTCTATGACTGGGAATGGGTCTTTGTACCATTTCTTCAGCCTTGTATTTGGAGATTTGTACTTATAAAACCTGCTGCAGTAGTCATAGCAGGCTTTCTTGAAACAATTGGAAAGCAGACTCACTCCATCCTGGATGGAAATCATGTGAGGGAAGGACTGGCATAGCTGGCTTGAAATACTTCTGTCTGGGACAAAACAAGCACTCAAGTGGCTTTCCCATGTCATCCTTCCAAAATGCCTGGTTTCTGGTATAAGGGTGATTCAACACAATGTTCGCTTAACATGCAGCCAGAATAACAAGGATCATCCATCAGCTGTCATTCACCAGTCAACACGTTCCATTCCTCTGAGAGTTCATCTTCACTGCTCACTGTAAAATGTTTTTAGGTAACCATGGAAACACACCTTGAGATGTATTCATAAAGATGGTGCTAGAACAGTTTATCGGAGCAAGGAAGATCTACACTTTCTGTGAGCAGCACCAATGCATGGGAGGGTTATCCCAGACTTTATCAAAATACTGTTAGAAGTAAAATTTACTATTGCTTACAATGTTAAGAGTATTAAGAACATTAAATGCAGCTTGTATGATATGGGCTAATCTTATTTAAATCCATATAACATAATTAGTCAAAAGAAGCAGAATATAAAAATACAAAGTGTAAATTTTAAAACAGGAAATGCCTTAAATTTGTGATTTTGTACATACAGCCATGTACATGTAAAGCAAAATATATGCTAATTTTTGATGTTGAATAGAAATCACGATGCATCTCTGTATCATTTGGTTAAAGTGCTAGGTAGGAGCACTTCACTTTTCCTGATTGACAGTTCTGTATAGGATGAACCAAAATGAAAAATATATGTCTTTTGATGCAGACATTTATCAATAAGTAGGGTTGTGTATTACTTCCCTAATGTTTTCCAGCCATTCAGATACACAGTGACAAACATTGTCTCTTTTCACAGAGATTTCATTCTACTTAGAGGGAGAACCAGGTCTGGGATTGGAAAATAAAGACATAAGCAAAGACATAGATGATTAAGAAATTTTTAATAGTGGAAAAAATATTTCAGAGAAAGTAAAAAGGTAGGTTTGACGTGTGGGCAATTTTGAAGCAAATGGCTAGAGAAGAGATTTTTAGGAAGCTTAGTAATGTATGTGGCCACAGCTAATCTCATTTCTTATTACCATAATATTACCAATGTTCATATAAAAACAAAGTAATAATGGGGTAAAACCTAAAGCTTATTAATATTTTCCTTGTATTGACTGTGTAAAGAAGTAGGAACATTAAAATTCTGAAGCTGTTATAGGTAATCATTTTTTCAACCTACTTTCATAAGCATTCACCCTCCTCTCTAGGCCACCACTCATGAGAGGTAGTAGGAAAGAAAAGTTATTAGGATATGGGAGAAGTGGACCTGCTCAGAAATAGTTCTTTGGGGGCAAGTCCAGTCTTTGTTGTCAGAATGTCAGCAATTCAGTCCAGTCACAAATACCAAATACAAATCAGCAGCTGCAGTCCAGTCTCATTGGCAGGCAGGCCGGCAGCACACACAAGGGCAGTTCAAACCGGAAGAAGCTATAAGGCAAGCATCAAGAAGCCACGGGAAACTTACAAGAAATTCTTTGGTGAGTTTCTTTCTATGGCATCACCATAAGCTGAGCTGAGCATCGCAATGTAAGGTGAACCAATACCTGCATGCCTTTTGCACCAAGGGACAACAGGGAGGTGGAGCAAAGCAAGCCAATGCTCTTGCTCTTCCCGCCTGTGGGGTCATATTTATATTGCTTCATCACATATCCTTTCACATGTTTGCTATAGCAAAATATCTTTTCACCTGGGTCTGCTTCAGCAAAACATTCTTTCATGTGTCTGCTTTAGAAAAACATCCTTTTACCTATGTGCCACAGGAAAACATCATTTGACACAACTGGCTTCCCAAAGAAACCAAAAGTTCCTATTTCAGATGGTGGAACAGATTCAACAGTTAAGATTACTGGAGCTCAAATCCCAAGAGCCCAGGGCGACAGGCTTGCCTCCACAGATACCTGCAAGCCAACACTAAGTGAGATGGCAGCAGGACAATTTCTGGGGCTTTTTTTCCTGCTGGATGAATGGACACATGAGCTTTGGGTTTAGCAGGGATCCCTATTTGAAATAAATAAGGTGAAGATGTGTCTTAGTTCCACAATGGAAGCCCTTATTCTGCTGTCACGTTTATCTTAGTTAGGTTTCTACTGCTGTGAGGAGACACCATGACCAGGGCTGTTTATAAAATGAGGTAGCTAATTGGACTTGTGGTTTCAGAGGATTAGAGTCCATGATGACAGAGCATAGGTAAGGCAGGAGGAACAACTGAGAGCTCACATTTCGATCCCCATATAGATTGTAGAGTGTATGAGAGAGTCACAATAGAAGTGGCATGAGTCTTCCGCAACCTCAAATCTTGTCCTCATTGAGACACCTCTTCCAACAAGGTCGTGCCTCCTAATCCTTCTTAAACAGTTCCACAAACTGAGAACCAAATTTCAAACATATAAGCCTATAGGGACCATTATCACGCAAAACACTACAAGATGGTATAGGAGGATGCTAGATACTTCCTGTCCTTTGGGTGGTGTGTGTGCACTCAACACACACAGGTGTGTATGTACCACACTCATACACATATACATGCACACACGTGCGAACTCATGAGTACACACTCACACACATATTTAGTGATTTACTTATATACCAAAATAAAACATCCTTATAAAAGAAGAACTGTTCATAATGTGGTGCAGCTGTGTTATTAAGAAGAAAATCCTTTGTAAATTCAGTGCTACTTAGTAGATTGAATAAAGCAAAGAAAAGTCTCTGGATATGAATATGAAAGACATAAGGACAATGAGAAAAGTGAAAAGCAATACTGTCAGGTGTCATTTGGATTTTGATGCAAGCTTTGGAGGCACTAAGGCACAGTGAATGAAGTTGCCCATGGCAGAGCAACGGACTGATTGATAGTGCGGTTCTGGGTTATTTTCTAAAGCTACATTATATAGATTCAACTGAGATTTACTATACACACTTTTTCCTATTTCTTCTCATTTGTACTGTATACCTCTGAGATTTGAGTGATGTCCCAGGAGATCTTTCTTCACACCCTAACTTTTAACAACTAATCTGAATTTATATATATATATATATATATATATATATATATATATATATA
>NW_022196904.1:183269944-183286846 GCF_008632895.1 Mastomys coucha | reverse complement strand
TATATATATATATATATATATATATATATATATGTATATATATAATTTTGTATTGAATATTTTATTTATTTACATGTGAAATGTATTTCCTGCTGCTTTCCCTCTCCACAACTCCCCCATCCAATCCCCTGCCCCCTTTGCCTCTAGGAGGGTGCTCCCACACCCACCCACCCACTCCCACCTCACCATTCTGGCATCCCCCTGCACTGGGGCATCAAGCCTCCACAGGACCAAGGGCCTCACCTCCCATTGATGCCAAATAAGACAATTCTCTGCTACATATGTAGCTAGAGCCATGGGTCCCTCCATGTATACTCTTTGGTTGGTGATGGTTTAGTCCCTGGGAGCTCTAGTTGGTCAGGTTACTTAATATTTTTGTTCTTCCTATGGAGTTGCAATTTCCTTCAGCACCTTCAGTTCTTCCCCTCACTCCTTCATTGGAGTCCCTGTGCTCATTCTAATGGTTGTCTGCAAGTATCTGTATCTGTATTGGTCAGACTCTGGAAGAGACTCTCAGGAGAGAACTATATCAGGCTCCTGTCAGCAAGCATTTCTTGGTATATATCTGGGTTTGGTCACTGCAGATGGAATGGATCCCCAGGTGTGTCAGTCTCTGGATGGTCTTTCCTTCAGTCTCTGTTCCACTCTTTGTCCCTGTGTTACCTTTAGAATTGTAAGCAATTCTGGGTTAAAATTTTTGTTGGTTGGGTGTCCCCATCCCTCAACCAGTGGCCATGACTAACCTCTAGATATGGTCTCTACAGGTTCTCTCTCTTTTGCTTGGAATTTCAGCTAATGTCATCCCTGTTGGGTCCTGGGAGCCTCTTGCTTTCCTGGCATCTGAGACTTTCGGGTGGATACCCTTAGTTCCCCATCTCACACTGTTACATACCTCTGTTCAATTTTCTGACCCTCTGTACGTCTCCCCCATCTCTGCCCACACTAAGCTGAATTTCATTCATAATTTCAACAACATACCGAAGCTATACTCTTCACACCTCATCAATAGCTTGCAGTTATTAGACCACAATACTGTGTCATGCTACATTGTATATTTAAAAGAATGATATAGGAAGTGGGAGAGGGTAGGGTGTTGAGCAGGGGGAAGGGGGAGGGAATGGGATTGTTTTAGTTTTGGGATTCTTTTTTATTTTTTTTTCTTATTTTATTTTATTTTTATTTTTTCTTTTGGAGGGGAACCTGGGAAAGGAGATATTGTAAATAAAGAAAACATCTAATAAAAAATCTTTACAAAAAAAGAATGATATAACATTTGGTGTTTTTCAGCGTGTTAGTATGGCCAGTTTTGATTGTCATGTGTCTACCTTTCCTGTTATCTTTCTTTCTTCATGTGTTCACTTCATGAAGTTACTGTCTTGTGTCCTTTCATTTGAACTTGAGGTTTCTCCTTAGCATATACAAGACTAACTTAGTGGGGATAGATTTCTTCTGCATTTGTGTGTCTGTAAATACTTTAACTTCTCACTTTTTCAAGGTCTTTTTTGTGCATATAAGATTTCAGGGTAATACATTTTATTTTCAGTCATTTTAAATGTATATTTTTTTTGTCTTATAACTTTCAATGTTACTGAAAAGATATTCTATTGTAATCTCACTGAAAAACTTGTATGTCCCAAGTTGTTGTTCTCTCGCAGTTTCCAAGATTGTTTTACTTTGTATTTGCAAACATTGCTTGCAGAGTCCCAGCACAGCTAAGAATGTCCTTTCAGCATTCTTTGAGCTTTTTAGGTGTGTAATTCATGTCTCTAATCAATGTTTAGGAAAAAAATAACCTTATTCCTTCAAATATTCACTTTCTGTTTTCTCCTCGTATTCTAGGTCTCCCAGAATGTGTGTTCATCCTGGGCAGGGCTGTACAGGTCTCAATGCTCTATTCATTTTGTTTGTTTGCTTACTTGTTTGTTTTTCATTAGTCTTGTTAGTGTCAATACTTCTCAGATGGAGGGAGATGTAATTGTTCCACAGAGAAGGTGCAGTAACAGCTGTGCTCCTCTGTGTCATTACTTCCACGATCAGAGGAGGTAAGCAGATAGCATGACACAGGTCTGAGTATGTGGAGGACAGGGTATTTCCATTGTACTGGTCTCTTCCCCTCTGTAACTTCTTCAACGAATTCACTTCTGAAACACATTTACACTTGCCTGAATCGAAGCTACAGGTAGAGAATGGGTAGCTTTAATCCCAATTTTCCAACCAAACTTTCTCTCTGAATTGAAGACTATCTGATGACTCAGAATACTTATGTCAGTGGGAGTCCCCATGTATGGTTGTTGACTGGGTTTTATGATGCATTCCTTTGGTTGTTTCTAACAATCCCAACTCCTCTGAATCTTCCTGTTGGTACCCATTGCTGTTTGTATTTAAAATGGAGATCTATACCTACACACACATTTCCCTAGGCTTAGCCCCAGTTTACTGGAAATGAAGATCTGGGGTTTGACTGAAACAGTGTGGTTTCCTTATTTTCTTTTTGAGAAGTCATCTTGGATCATTTATGGTTTCTAAAGAAGCCAAAATTGTTTAAAATATATTTTCAAAATTGAATACATGCCAATATCCTTACCTAGGCATTGAACAAATTTCATCATTAGGCTTGGGAGCACTAGGACTCATCATGATTTTTCTCATGTAATGTGTGCCGGTTTTGGGTCTATAAACTCAGACCCTGAGAGTTCTAATATCTCCTTCTATACTTAAAAATTTGGTGACAATGGCACATAGACTTATCAACATATCAAGATGTTGTTTGCTACAATAGAAATAATAAATAACTTCATAGCATATCTTATGATCTTTACATTGCAAGATTAGATGATGTCTTATAAAGTATATGTGTGCCTAGCCCTTAACTTAGTTCCACTATTGCCATATTGCTTTTCCCTTAAAGACTGCACACAGTATGGGTGTGTGCTAAAAGAGTTCCCTATGATAATGTGATGATGAGATGTAAGAATCAGATCAAGGGGCATCAGAACATTTATAGACTTTCTATATTTGCTATGTTTTATGTGTTAATAATATGAGTGGGATGTAAATGTACATTTGAAAGCAAATATAACCAACTCTACCTTGCAAATGACAAGGTATTTAGCTTAGTTAAAGAATTTTCTTCTGCTGCTCTTTGTGCTTTTCTATTGATCACTAGAAACTATGTTTTAGTCCACTGTAATGAGTCATATTTCATAGCAATGTTATTTGCAGATTCCTGTCACATATAGCAAAGTTCAGTAACCATTCATTATTAATAATACTATAATTTTAGCATTCATTCCTTCCAGAATATATATTAAGTTTATCTTCTGCCTTAGCAACTTTTAAAGATGGAACTTTTGAGAAGAACTTGTACTAAGAGGATTTCAGCCTCAAGGGTAGTGATTATCTTGTTACAAAAGGGCAGTTTCTACTTATGTTATGTTTCTTGGACCTTGTCATAATTAGCTTTGTCAAGCTGACACATGTTGGAAGAAGTACCATCACTTGAAGGATTGACTCCGTAAGATTGGTCTCTGGAGGTGTCTGTCAATGTATTTGATTGATACTTGATGTAAGAGTTTCCAACCCCTATTCTGGGTGTGTCATCCCTGGGCAGGTGGACATACCCTGTGTAAGACAGGCAACTGAACCAGACAGTAAAATAATCTTTTTCCATAGTGTCTGCTTTACTTCCTACATACAGGATTTTACCTTGAGATCCTGCCCTAGTTTCCTTCAATGACTAACGGCAACCTACAAACTAAATAAATCCCTTCCTGACAACAAAATTTAGTCAAAATTTCATCATACCCACATAGACACAAACTAATACAACTTTACTGGTCTCTGAGGATGCAGTCCTTCTAGGAAGATAAGAAACACCTATCTAGACACTGAAACTTTAGGTGCCTTGACCTAAGTTTTTCCAAATCCAAGATTTGTAAGCCAGTATAATTCTGTTCAATAAAAAATAGTGTTTGAGGTATTTTGTTTGTAGTAGTCTAAAACAAACTTAAGCAAATATTCTTTCATGGAAGTTCAGACAAATAAGGAGTTTTTCTAAAAGCCCCAGGTAGCTAGAGATAGGTTTGATTCTCACACAGGAGTTGAGGTTATACTGTCATCTACAAAATAGAAACTAATAAGAGTGATAAGGAATTGATATTCTCAATCCTGTTTATATACGTTAGGAAACACTGAGCAGTAGTAGATGTCAACACTGTTGATATCGTCATCACTCTCCCCATCATCAACCTTCATTGTTATCCTCCTCCTCCTCTTCTTCCTCCTCCTCCTTATCATGATGTTTCATCTCAGTCAAGTTAAAGGGATACATATCTGATAAAGTCTAAGCTATGTAGACAGGAAATGTATCATCTAATGTCAATCTGTGTCAATCAACCGACATGTGACACAGTGTGGGAAGGAATTTGAGAGAAGTTGAAAAGAGATCAAGCAGCAAATGAAAATGACACCCCATCAACTTGGTCCCCCTTCTTATCTCTGTTTAGACTGATTTTCATGGACATATATAATACTGGCTTACACTAGAGAAAAATGTCAATCCCAGAATGCTCTAACTGTTGGCTAATACTCCACATTGCACAGTTGTTTTCTTTCATTTTTTTTCTTTCTAAGATAATATTCATTTATGTATCTTTAACTGTTCATGAAACATTCAGAGCTTTTTCAAGTGTTATGAGAAAATTCTGATTTGAACCAAAAAAAGTTTCCTCACTAAATAATGGTATGTGCATGTGTGTGTGTGTGTGAGTTTGTAGATCTGTATGTTTGTATATGTGTGTGTTTGTGCATGTATGTTTTTGTGTGTGTATGTTTGCATATGTGTGTATTTGTGTATCTATGTATTGTATGTTTGTATGTGTATGTTGATATATCTATGTTTTTGTATAAGTATGAATGCTTGAATATGTGTGTGTTTGTGTGTATGTGCATATCACTATTCGAAAGAATAAATTGGTCTCAAATTATGTCCTTAGTACTTCATCTCTCTATTTACTACCCAACAGTGATCTCCTGTGAGTTTTTATCTTCAGCCTACGAGGCATCAACCAGCATCTTGAAGTCATGCATGGATATGTTCTCAAGTTGATTCTAAAGGCAGGAGGTAAGAGGCTGTTTTTTCTAGTCACGTAAAAGTCTTAAAAGCAATAATTTTGAACCCAGAGCTATCCAATATAAAATTCTACATTTAATATAATATATGTAGAAAGTTCTAGCTAAGTTTTGTCTTCCAAGCACATAGATGGTTAAGACTAGGCACTATATCTGAAAAAGCAACATAAATAATTAAATAATTAAATAAAGCTACAAAAATTAATAAATAAATAAGATTAAATCAGAAAGAAAAGCTGTTGCATAGTTATATAACTGATTAGTAGCAAACTGTGAGATTCATTGTTTTGTTCTTTGGATAATAAAATAATTTTTGTTTTGAAACAAACAAGTTTTATTTACCTCCTGTCTTTGGAGGGCATTATCACACGAGTCCATTTCACAGGTTCAGAACTTTCAGACAGGCGACTGTTCTTTTATGTACCTTTGTAGAGACTGCATAAGATTGCAGACAACTCCTACACAGAATTCTGTACTGATCTGTATAGATAGATAGATAGATAGATAGATAGATAGATAGATAGATGGATAGATAGATAAATAAAAATGTATACATAAATATAATATAATAGTATATGTAATATACAATTATATGTATATATGTATTGTATGTAATATATGTATTGATGTATGTGTGCACATATGTAATGTTTCTTTATTCCCATTAGATATGTATATGGGAAGTACCCAGTCAACCTAATGCTAATTATTTGTCAAGTGGTCTAGGTTGAATGTGTCCAGAAAGTATCTCTATAAATAAGGAGAACTAAGTGAATTGGTGAAGAGACAGTCACATGGTCCACCTTTACTTATGTTATGTAACTTTAGTATGGATTTAGCTCCAAGTAGCTGGATGATCTGTCTCAGGACTTACACTATGAGTTCTGTGACTTTTATTGAGTGAAAAAATATATCCACCTAGTAAACAGAAAAGTAACATTTAATATAGTAGATAATTTTGTGTACTGATTTCATTTTAAAATAATTATACTGAAAGACTTAACAGCAAGACCTTTCTTCTTATTAACTATACCTTGGTACATTTTGTATGTAAATGTTAAGTAATTCATATTCCTATACAATAGAGTTCTATAATTATCTTGTAAGTCTGAAGCTCCATAGTGATTAAATCTGCCTCTTCATCTTCTCTCTCCCTCCTGTCCATCATTCTTCTATTTTAATGTTGTTAAGAATATATGAATTCCAGGACAGCCAGGACTACACAGAGAAAGCCTGTTTTGAAAAACCAAAAAAAAAAAAATATGAATTTACTTTTTTATGAATCTATCATACATACCATACTTTATTTATTTATCTATTCATGGACATTCCTCTTTGCATTGACTTGCATCTTAATCTGTAGGTAAATGACTATATCAGCTATAACTCAATTTAAACATTTTTGAAAAACTACCTATTTATATTCACTCATATGTTCATTAAGAGCATTCATTATTATGTAGATTTTCTTCTATTCTGGTCATCTTAATTACTGTAAAATAATAGTATCCCATTTTCATGTGAATTTTATTAGAAAGTAATGATATTTTCAGGTATATTTTGGTCATTTGTATACTTCCTTTTAAATTAAAAAACTGAAATGAAAATATAATGACATCAGTTTCCCCACTTTTTTCTTCCCTCACACCCCATCCATGCTCTCTGACACCACCTCAAATGCATTTAATTGTTTTATACATATACATATACACACACACATATACACACACACATACACACACATGAGAGAGAGAGAGAAAGAGAAAGAAAGAAAATAACATAATACAATCTGCTTAATAGATTTAGTGTTACTTGTATGTGTATGATGTCAGGGCTGAGGAGTGATATTGGAGGAACAATTATGGGGCTTACCAGAGGAAAGATTACTTCTCTAGTTCTAAGCATTCCTTAGTTGCCTGCACTTGTTTGTGTAAAAGTGGAGACCCAAAAGATTTTCTCTTCCATGTTAGCATGCCTATTGGCCTTTTACTAGTTCAGATCTTATTAGACAGCCAGGCTGTTGAAATATGGGCAAAGCTCTGCTGTCATTTCTAGGAGACAATCTCGGCAGATTTCTGGTGCTCTGGCACCTAAACTATTTCTACCTGTGCTGGTTTGAATATACTTGACCCAGTAAGTGGCACTATTAGAAGATATGGATTTGTTGGAATAGGTGTGGCCTTGTTTAAGGAAATGTGTTTCTGTGGGTATGGGCTTTAAGACCCTTGTCTAGATTCCTGAAAGGCAATCATCTCCAGAACACCTTTGGATCAAAATATAGAGCCCCCAGCTCCTTCTCCAGTACCTTGTCTGTCTGTACACTGCCATGCTTCCTGTCATAATGATAATGGAATGAACCCCTGATCCTGTAAGCCAGCCCCAACTAAATGTTGTTCCTTATAAGCGTTTCCTTGGTCACAGTGCCTCTTCTCAGTGATGGAAACCCTAACTAAGACAGAAGTTGGTACCAGGAATGGGGTATTGCTGTGATAGACTCGACCATGCTTTTGTATGGGAGAATGTGGATTTGGGGACTTTGGATTTGGAAAACAATGGAACAGTTTAAATGGGGTCTAATGAGCCATCCTAGTATCTGACATTGGAGCAAGAGGCTGTGAAGTTGAAATTGTCTTAGAGATCCTAAGATATTAGAGATGGGATACCTGCTGAGAAATGTTGCTATCAGGGAGGGTAATGAGCTCAAGAAAAAGAAATGTTTCAGTCACCAACACTGAAGGAAGTTGGACATCAGACATAGAGATGCAGAGTATAAGGTTTGCTGGCTTTTGGGCTTTCTTTGACCCAGCATTTTCTCACTATGATGCTTTGGAATGCTAATGTATATCTTGTAATTTTGGAGGTATATGATCTTCTTTTTGATGTTGATTGTGTAGGGGATTATAGTTAAGTGATTGGATGAACCTTAAAAAAAAAAGACTTTGAACTTGGACTTTTAACATTGTTGAGATTTTTATAGACTATGGGACTTTTCAATTTGGAGTAAACATATTTTGCATTATAGTATATTGCCTAGATATGGCCCTCAGAGATTCATGTGTTTGAACAAGCCTATGTAGGCCACGCAATAGAGTCTGGTGGTTTGAATATGCTTGGCCCGGGAATGGCAAGATGACTACATTGTGCAAATAGGCCACAATTTCTTTATTCATTCTTCAGTTGAGGGACATCTAAGTAGTTTTCAGTTTATGGATGTTAGAACAAAGTAACTATGAACATAGCTGACCAAGTTCTTATGGGATGATTCAGTATCTTTTGGATATATGACTAAGAATGGTATAGCTGGTTGCTATTCAATTGAGTATTTTATGGCTAAGTAGAATCTCTTTACATATTCTAGATAGTAAACTCTTACCATACACACACACACACACACACACACACACACATACACACACATGAGCTTTGCTTGTCAGTATGGTTTTGTTTATTCAATCTCCTGGTTTTGATTTTGGTGTCTTATACAAAAAATTAATCATTATTACATGCAGTTTTGTATATTTTTCATATTATATACTCTTTGGGTTTGGGGGAGTCTTTTTATTAGATATTCCAAGGTTAGTGTCCATATGTTAGTAACAAAGCTCTGATTTCACACTGTTCTAGTTGAATATCAAAAGCAATTATTTCAGGGATGTGTGCCTTTAGAACCCTGAAAATATGGCAAATGTATGAAGAAAAAAATGGAATATCTTGATAAAAATAATATGTTGTGGAAGTTTGAGCTTCTGACTATTGTGTCTTGTTTATTGTTTAAACATAGCCAAGAATAATGCTTACCAATATCAAATTCTATATCTTTTGGGTTTTACTTTTTATTTGTTATAAATGAAACTCTTTGATGCACTTGAATTTTATCTTTGCTAGAGATGAGTCATCAGATTAAACTTATTTTCATCTTTTCCTGGGACATTGTGTTTATAACAGAATTCTTAAATTGGAACATCCTACGATCTGATGCTATCAAGTAAGATATTTTAAATGGCATGAAGTAAATGTGTTGTATTGATTGGTATGCTTATGATGGTATGAAAGAGACAAAATCAATTAATCTTTAAGAAATATTCTATATTTCCTAAAATACTTTGTGTTAAGTAGTATATTAGGTGAAATATGAAAGAAATATTTTCTTCTAAAGAGTTAATGGTCTAGTTGGAATAATTCATGCATTTAATTGTAACTCATGACACAAACTTAATATAAAATACTGCATATAGGTGATAGAATGAAGAAGGTTCATTGAATACAAGGACAGACAGATTGTACCACAGTCAGAGAAATGTATTTAAAAATACTGAGTTCCATGCTGGGTTGTCTTCCAGATGGCACAACATCCAGGTATATTATCCAGAAAATACAGATGGTAGCAACTTAGAAAGGTCTCTGTTTGGAGAGTGATGCCCACAGAAGAATAGGAATTGATGCTACACATTTTTTAACTTAGAGGACTTTATCAGATCAAATCAACATAACTCAAAATGTAAAGATCAACTTAATCAAATGGTTTCACTCAAATTTCAAAGCTATGAACAAAGTAAATGTGATCAGTCTAGGCTATGGGGTTTCTATTGAGCTGATATTAGATTGAAATAAAACTTGGGAACAGGACAAAAAAGGCTGGTAGGAGTTTGTATTCATTGTACTTGTATTATATTGCTATAAAGAGACACCATAGTCATGGTTAGTCTTGAAAAAGAAAGCATTAAATTGGGGACTGCTTAGAGTTTCACAGATTTAATCCTTTGCTCCCATGGTGGGGAACATTGGTATGTAGGCAGACATGCTTTCTTGAGAGTTTTACATCTAGCTTCATCCATAGGCTGAAGGAAGGAAAGGGACAGCTACTGGTCCTGGCTAAGCTTTCTGAAACATCAAAGCCCACTCCCAGTGGCACACTTCCACCAACAAGGCCATACTTACTCCAATAAGGCCAAACCTATTAATTTCTGTCAAGTAGTGCCATTGCCTAATATTCAAGCATTCAAATATATAAGCCTATGGAAGCCATTCCTATTCAAAACAGAACAGTGTTGTTACATGTAAAAGTAACTTTTATTCACCTCATGAAAGTTTTGTCTAGGAGGCTTACTGCTGAATAATGTCACCCTTCTTAGTTCTTTCAGAACTTTGGCTGACTGGTTCAACTCAGCTGTGCTGGCTCAAAACTTCTCTCCAGGCTGACTGGTTCAAACTGGCTTCTCTTGCCTTCTGATGGAATTACTCTCCTTAGCTTCAAACTAACTCTGGCAATTTCTTCTAATGTTCTGGCTCCTTCTCATTCTCTGGTTCATTCTATCTTCACCTGAAACCTTTCTTTTTAAAACTGTCCCAGTAAAATTGGCTCCCCTCTTTGCACTTTGCATTTAAGTCTTCTCCTTTTCCTGCCTATTATTATTAGAGTTGGGCATATCTTATTTAGGATTTATTCTGTCAAATCTTTCTCTGATTCATCACTGTGTCTGCTCCTCAGTTAGATATCACTTTCAAACATGGATGCTTCCTTCTACAAACTAACATACATTCATCATTAAGGGTTAAAGGTGTGTAATAAGAATGTGTCTATATTCTAGCCAGATCATACTGTAATCCAAGAAATCTCTGCATTCCATCAGGGTCACATAGACTTAGAAGGTCTTTAAATGAGATCCCTTGTCAGAGATGCCATATTGCTTAATTAAATTTTCCTCACAGTTAAATATTGTACTTATTTCATTTATGTTTCTTTTTGTTAACATAGTAATATATTTATTATTTATATAATTAAATGAAAAAGATATTGGATGACAAAGCATTCCTGTAGCATATAGTTTTAAAATAAACCCACACTAAATCTGGATATTGTGGGGCCAGCAACAAGCAGTGGTTTTACCCACCCCAATGGCTAGCTCTATGTGGTTGCCTTGCCTGGAGCTACCGGCCACATTTCTCAGGCCATCCACCCCTTGTGGGTAGCCTGCAGAATGCCAGCTATCGCTTACTCAGTTTCCGTTAGTCCTGAAGAAATGAAAACACTCAAGACTTATATTATATCAGCCAGATGTATAATGGTAAATCTCCAACCCCCAAATGTGCAAAAAAAAAAAAAAAAAAAAAAAAAAAAAAAAAAAAAAAAAAAAAACAAAACAAAAAAAACATACAATCCAATAATCTCATTACAAGCGGTATACTTAGATTACACAAATATTCCACTACACAACTCTACTGCCCAGCTATGGAATCCCTAGCTGCTTGTGACTCCTCTATCTTCAGCTCCTTCCTTCCTCAGTCTCTCCTGGCCATGTTCATCTCCCTTTCTCTTCCTGTTCTGCTCAGAAGATCCTGCCTCCTCATCTTTGCCCAGTGATTGTCTTTCTGTCATCTTTATTAGCCAATCAAATAACTAAGGGAAATTCCCCTACACATGCTCATATAAAATTTTGTGATTATGATCTCTGTAGAGATACATATTGCAATTAGGTCACTTAGATGAGGCATGACAAGCCTGGTAGCTCAACAGACAATATCATTTAAACATCAAGGAATTATTAAAGCAACACTAATAATAGTGATCATAATATACAGTATATTTGAAAAAAGAAAGTAGATGTGCTACTGTGTTCCCTGAGATAATAGATGCCATGTCACTGTGAGACTTTTACAAATACAAGTGATACAGGCTATGATTATATTTAATTGGTTTCAATGATAACTATCTTTATTCTCACTAGAAAACCAAATTATCAAAATTTTTCATCTTACGATTTGACACACAAAACATATTTATTTATCATCTATTTTCTCTACCTTCCAAGTATGTCTAACTTATTTCTAACCATAAGGATAGATAGTATTATAATCATGCCCATTATAGCAGGAGCCTACACACCACCAACTCAGATGGACTTAGTAGCAAAGGTTAAGGAGGAAGCTATATTAATGAGACACGGAGTTTATATGCTCATTAAATTTGAGTGTATTGGAAAAAAGCAACCATATGTTATGGATTGGTAATATATTATGGGTGTAATCAATATAAATGTGGCAATATAGTTAGTGAGTAATTAATTAATAAATAATGTTCACATTCATTTAAATATTTAAATCCTAGAGAAAATACTGAAATCGATGATGGGAAGCAGATGGATCATTTAATTTATTTCTCAATTACAGCTGACATGTTAGTTACAAAATTCTCATGTCATATTTTTATGACCCTTTTTGCAGCTGTGTTTATTGTTGTAATAAATAAATGCATCATATCGTCTTATGAGAACAGCAATGAAAATTTTGTTTGAAAAACCACCCACATACTCTTACAATGCAGATAACCTAAAAGGAATACAAAGGAAAATTTTAATCCAACAAAAGAATCTGTCCATTTTTTGGCTCAAACAACAAAAATGCAATCTGAAAAGTTGGTGACATTTAGCTTTTTCTAAGTATTAATTCTTGAGATTATTAACAACTAACACAGTCTTTCTGAGACAGACACAATAAAACTGTGTGTATGTTTCCCAGCAACAATGAGATCTACCATTTAGGAAGCAAATGATCAGTTTAATACCTCACTTTCACTGAGGTTTATAGTCCCCCGTGGGTAGAGAAGAAATATAAAATAATGTATTGTGTGCCTGTATTCATACTTTTTAAATAGTAGTGGGTTTAATCTTTTTAAATAGTAGTGGGTTTAGTCTAAGAAAATGTAAGGATTGCTTTACTGACTTTTAGATGAGTTAGTCCAACATCAGAGGCTACTTGAGCAGCTGCATTTCCTAGTTCTATCCTAATGGCTCGTATCATCCATCAGTGTCCCAGTGTGGCAAGTGTTTTCAGACTTAGAAGAGTATAAAATGTTGTAGACATTTTTCTACCCATTTATTTCTCTTGGGTGTTATAGTCTTGACTGATTTACCACATGGATATTCTTTGGTCCATGTTTTTCTCTTTAACATGCTCTAGATGATCTGAGTTTTATAAACTGAATGGCTTCAGTATGGAGTTAGCTACATACAAGCAAAGCAGACACTGCAAACTGTGTGAATTGAACAATATAATTCAAGATACTTAGGGAAGGCTTTGAGTTTCTGCGAGTGCTTATAATAGATAAATGTAGTTTTCTGTGAGACAGTGTTTTTTGAGACATGAAGAGTATAAAAGAATATACCATACACTGAAAGATGGTGAGCATAGAAGAGTCCCTTATGTAAGTGACTTCATTTACAATAGGGGCAAGCAATTAGTTTGAGCCCAAGGGAAAGAGGATGGGAGGACTTCAAATGTGGTATTCTGCAGGTCTAGAGAGTTCATCCCTGATATTTCATTACTTTGTGAACACTAGTCAGCAACAAGAACAAAATAGACATTAACATTATATCTGTGAAGAAAGAAGTTGGACTAATAATTGTGTTTTAAACTTAAAATAGTAAACTATTTTAAGATGTTCATACCCAATGTCTTTGGTTGTTTGAAAATTGGAATATTAAATTTCAGTTGTATTGGACTGAGTCAAGAACATAAGTCCTTGATCTTATGATAATTAGCAAAATTAATTTCAAATTGAGTTTCAAAATTCCTGTGATTTCAGTATATATATTTATTTATTGCACTCAGATCTCTTGGTGGAAAATTATTAAGTACAATATTTCTGAAGAAGAGACTATTACTGTGAGTGGTAATAGCAAAATCTTATTTTCCACATGTAATGGTCATCTCAGATGCTTACTGCTGAATAAGCTCACCCCTTCTAGTTCTTTCTGAGCTGTGGCTGGATGGTTAAATTCAGGAGTTCTGGCTCAGACTCCTCTCCAAACTGACTGATTCCAACAGCTTCTCTCAGCTTCTCACTGAATGGTTCTGCATGGAAAACCAGACTCTGAATTCCATGATCTGAACTGCACTGACTGCAAGAACTGAATGGAACTGCATGAACTCAGCTGAACTCCACTGAGTAGCCCAGACATAACTGAACTGCCCTCCATTCCTGACTCACTCTGCACTGCTCTCTTACTCCTCTTTCCTGTGCTATTCTCCTGAGAGTAGATTGTATCCTATACTGACTTATTCTATCAAATCTTTCTCTGATCCTCAACTTTCTCTGCTCACCGATTAGACATCACTCTCAAACAGCTTCCTTCTATAAAATAACCTTACTTTCATTGTTTGGGGTTAAAGGGGCATGCTAAGGACATCATCTGTACTCCAGCAGAGCATGACTGCATTCCAGCCAGATCACATAGACCACAGGTCTTTGGATATGATACCTTGCCAGAGCAGCCCCATATGCTGGATTAAAATTCCTCTACATGTTTATTTCATTTGTATTCTATTTTGGTGGTGAAAAAATATCTTCTTTTAGCACTTCTAGCTTTAGGAAGGCAATTTTGACTTCAATGTGCATGTAAATATATGGCTAATTATTCAGCAAGTCCAAAATTATTTGAAGTGATTTAGGAGCACTCTTTATAGAAAGTAGGAGAATGGAATAATTTACTTGTATCCTGACCAATAAATACAATAAAGAGTAAATAAACAGTTAGTAGCAGTGAGGTTCTTTGTTGATAGAAGGCACAGAGGCCTAGAAAACCCATTTCACAACAGCCTTTCTGCATACATCAAGTGATAACACAGCTCCCATCCTACTCGAACTCTGATCATATTTAAAAATGCATAATAGCACATGTCAACCACCATATCATGAAGGGAGAATGCTGACATTTTGCCCTTGATGCTGTTTTTGTTTTCTTCTGCTGCATACATATTTAACCAGCAGACAAATCTTGAAGCTGCCTTTAACTTGATTTATAATTTCCCAGTTTTAGGAGCTGAATCTTTACAAATATATATTTCATTTTTGTTCCTTATGTTTGAGTCATACTTATTAGAAGTCCTCTATAATGATTGTTCTACAGCTTTCAATCCACCACTATTATTTTGTCTTAGTTTTAGAAATCAAAAAATCCATTCATCAGGTACATTTGATAGCATCCCATGTCATCCTCACGTTGTGAAAATTATTACATCTTTCTGAATCTAAATGAATCTTAAACATCATTTAAACTAAAAAAAACCTTAAGAATTATGTAAAATCAAAAGTCCATGTAAAGAAACCAACTATAAAGAGTTTTCAATTTTCATAATCATAATTTAATGTGTTTAAGAAAACATTCCATATGATAGAATCCCCTAGCATTTTTTAAAAGATAAAAGCACAGATCCAAAAGGATACAGCTAACTACAACTCAGAAATTATGAATCTAAATCTTCATTATTTTCTTTCTCATGTTTTTACACTGTTGCATTTATCATTAAGCCTGAAATAAGTATTGGCTTTAAAAGATATTAAGTAATGAAGTATATTCTTCAGAAAATGAATGTAGTCTGCATTCAATGGTTAATTAGTAAGTACTGCTTTTAAGGAATACAAAGCTGAAGCAAACACATGGGTTCTCTGCCATTACAATGTTCCCAGTCTGATAATGTAATGTAAATAGGCAAGCTCCAGTGTTAACGTGTAAGCATACTTAATGAGCATGCAGGGTAATGGGGGATTAGAGATAACAATAGTGATTATCTCACTCACTCCAGGAAAATTAGTTAAGGCTCTACTATGGACTTTACAAGTTGCTGGGATTTGAAAGATTAGTAAGGGATTACAGGGTGAATAGAGATAGCTGATCATTTGTAGCAGGGAGAAAAGTAAGCTCAAAAGACAGTGTTGAAATTTTACCCATCCACTGTAATAACAATAACCACACTATTATGGTGTCTTACATTTAGTGATCTGAAGGAGAAGTATTTTATTAGGAGAGACTAAAGACACAAGAAAGAAATTGTGGTTCCAGCCTAGACATTTGTTCTTTATTTAGTATATACTTAGTTTTCATCAAGGTAGTTATACTTCTTCACAGGTAATAGTTGTTATACTAACAGTTAGTGATGGTAGTTATAATTTGTGATCCTATGGTAATTTCAAATTATATTAACCTCTACAAACTACTTATATGTGAGTGTCCTCTAGCAAAGGTCTGGGCCAGTGTCAGCCAGGACTCAAATACTTCAGCCCCTTAGGCAAAAAAAAATAACAACCAGGCTTCTCTAGAGGAGCAAACTGGCCCAGGTCCTGAGGGGTTTTCCTGTCGTTCTCCTTCCCCTTTCCCTGAGTCCATGCAATAAGGAGAAATTGGAGAAGGAGCAGAGCAGCAACTGGGATTAAAAACCCTTTTTCCTTAATCTGGACTTGCTTCCCTTCTGGGGTTGACAGGCTTTCCGCAGATACTGTCCTTTTGTTTACCTCATTTGCCTATATAGGGCTAATTAAAGCCTACCTGGACCTATATAATAAACTAATATCTTCAATCCAATCTCAGCAAGTTGCAGTCCAGGTATGGAGCTTCCAGATACAGACTAAATCAGTTAACCACGGAGGAAGACTTCTTCTGAGACCTAAAGGAGATGGACAGGCAGTTGGCTGCATGACTTGTGATCTGGGTTCCCAGTGCCCTTGTCATTGTTTCTGCTGAGATGACACTCTTCTGGTTCTGGCGCAGGACATATTCCTTCTCTGAAGTACCCACTCTTCCTGCTCCACAGGCCTGTCTGAGACTTGCCTTTTCTGGTTGTATTGTAGTAATTTTATGGGGGTATTTGCTCTACTCTAGTCTATTTAGTATCCTTATAAATGACATAGAGACATCAGATTCTATTTTATTTTTATTTTTAGATATTTTCTTTATTTACATTTCAAATGTTATCCCCTTTCCAGGTTCCCTCTCCAGA
>NW_022196904.1:183266598-183269889 GCF_008632895.1 Mastomys coucha | reverse complement strand
ACCCCCTATCTCATTTATCCTTCTTCTGCTTCTATGAGGGTGTTCCCTCATACACCCACTCACCTACCCACTCCTACCTCCTTGCTTTGTCATTCCCCTACACTGGAGCATTGAGCCTTCATAAGACCAAGGGCCTCTCCTCCCATTTATGCTCAACAAGGCCATCCTCTGCTATATATTTGGCTGGATTTGATTAATTAGCTGCTGACACTCTGCTGGGCAGGTTCTGAGCTATTCTAACCTGACTATTAATGCCCTGCTACTTGCCAACTGAATCTTGCTCTGTTCCATGTGTGTCCTCAGGGTAAGCCTCTCTTGGATATGTGTTCATAGTCCCCCCTATCTCATAGCAACCTCCATGCTTTCTGCTCCTTTGTCTTTTTCTCTTCTTGTGGTCCCTACCTGAGATCCCCTCACTTTAATCAAAGTCTCAAATTCCTCTCTCCCCTGCCTAGTCACAGGCTCAAACCTTGTATTACCAATCAAAGGTTATTGGGGAGCATAGGTTACTTGAGGCACAGAGCACAACCAACCAGCTTGGAGTATGGCAACTCTGAGGGTAGCTTTGATTTGTTGACACTAGCAAATTATTGGTTCATGGAAGAAAATGTTTCCTTAGAGTTTGCCTCTGTCTCCAT
This sequence comes from Mastomys coucha, assembly GCF_008632895.1. NCBI lineage: Eukaryota > Metazoa > Chordata > Mammalia > Rodentia > Muridae > Mastomys > Mastomys coucha. Next base: position 183,269,251 of record NW_022196904.1, on the reverse strand, counting down.
CATTCAGCCCTGTCATTCTGATGATCCACGGCAGTACCTTACAGGTCTATTTGAAATACTATTCTAGAGTCCAGTTAGTCAGTGGACAAAATGCTTGTTTCTGTTTATAAATGAACCAATCAGAACATCATGTGTGACCCACTGAATTTTCCCCCTGTAATTTCTACGTCCCTTTCTGCTGAACTTTTTCCTGCCAGCTTTTACTTCCAAATTAGCTTACTCAGTCCACTAATAGGCTAAAATAAGTACCTTGTTTGAGAAACTTTTTCTATTTTTTCTACTTAATCTATGAGATTAGGTGATTTTCTTCAGGTTTAAGGAAACAATGCTTGAGACATGAAGAACAGTTTGCATGTCTTTCTTATGAAGTAGGATACAGAACTCAATAACACAACTATAGAACTTAATTCCTTTTAAAAATTAGACCTTCAATCCTTTTTTTAATTATTAATGACTCATGGAAGATGAAATCCATACATTAAAATTGATCATTTTTTTATCCTCCTCCTGGGAAAAGTATAGAACACTTATAGGTTTTATATTCTATAGAAAAACTAGGCTTTTAACATGGCAGATACTTTACATAGTTTTTAGTGACTTTAGAGTCAATGTTCTTCATTCTTATTGAACTGTATCCTCAAAGGATTGTCTGTGCATTGTTTAAGAAATAATCATTGCTATATGTAGTTAAAGGAAATTTATCACCCTTTCTAAATAATCAATGATAAAGAAACAGGGAGATATTTCTCATATTAAGGACAAATAACTCCTTGTTAATGAAATGCTGTTGTATTATGTGTTTGTGACAATCAAAGACCAACACTTTAAATGAGATCCATTTTATAGCCATGAAAACTAAGGCATAGACCCAGTGTAACAATGAATATTAAAGTGTAGAATTAGTAAAAGGAAGATCGAAATAGAAATCCGTCATATTCAAAGGGTTATTCCCACTTTTAACTGCTCAGTACACAGAGACACATATCCTGCCACATATGTATCCTGCCACACTTCCACTCATATACACACAGATACACATGTACTCTGCTGTACATATAGACACAGACCTACATGTAAAACTGCCACACAAATATACCCAGGCACACATAGATTTGACTTATTTGGAAACAAAGTTAAGTACTTGATAGAAAATTCAGTTAAGCTTGATTGTAAAGCAAGAGCACAATGTTACCTACTTGACACAGTGAAGGAAGAAAGCATTCATCTTGGCTTGGATCAATTATCAGTAGCCTTTGGTTCTACAAAATTCTTTGTATTAGTGATAGTGAACGGGGCACTTTAGACTAACTCCAGTCACTTCTGTATTGAAGAGTAAAATTACCTTGCTTCTGATTATGTCATGCTTCATAATGCTTCTCGGAGCACAAATATGCTTTGTCTCTCCTTAAAGGTTTAGTTTAGTTTTTTTTTAAGTAGGAAGTACATTATTTAAATGTTTAAATCTTTAGCTATTCAATGTATTTCCCCATTATTTTGTAGTTCCAGTCATCAATTTTGACTCTTTTTCCAGGTGAGTCAATGTGAGTTACTGTAGCTATAATCTATTTTTTTGTATAAATTTTAATAGGGATGTTTTACTGAGTTTCAGTAGTAGAATAGGCATTGTGTGGGCTAGAAATTATTAAAGATCCATAAAAGGAAACCAGGCATGAGGAGGAGCTAACTCAGCCATGAGAAAGAAGTATGCAAGGAAAAATATAAGTGGAGTGAGAGGCACTTTACACCAAGACCCCAGGTGAGGAGAAAGTGACATTTTCCCACAAGGACAAGGTAGGATCTTTTGGTCTCCTCATAAAGGCACTCATGTAGATTTGTATTTGATGTTTTGAATGTTTTTAAATCATTTTGGGCATTCTCTCCAAGCCATCAATATGTACTCCTGGGATGCTTGGTTTTTCAGTGATATAGTTAAGAGAGGTTTAGAGCGTGATCTAGGAGCTATTGGTACAGTGCTGTGGCTTTGAAATGTGACTAAGAATGAGAACATAGAAGAAAAAAAGAGCAATTATTTTGAAAGGATTGACTCAATTTTTAATATTAAAGTTTGGTATAGGCACATGATTAGATATTAAATTGTAGGCACTGCCAAAAGTAAAATAATATAAAATCCTGGGACCAAATAAAATGAGACATCGAAATGAATAATGAAAGGACTCACGTTTAATTTGAGCAGGAGTTAGCATAACAGTCAATTCAAGCTTTCTGTCTAGTATGGAAAGAGCCCACCTACATTCTTGATTAAGACTGTAATAAAGGTGGAACAGAAAAGATTGGATAGGCACTTCAGAATTCTTCCAAAGTTTTCATCTTGTCTTTGGGGAAATATTCATGTTATTGTTAACCCTTCCAGGGGAGTTTGGTCCTGCCATTAACAGCGGTAAGGATTTAGACTTGACTACCTTGAGGTGGATGATGGGGATTCATCCTTTGAAGCTCTTTTTAAAAACTTTTATTTTATGTATGTGGGTATTTTGTCTCAATGTTTGTCTGGGAATGTCTAAAATCCAGGGAGGTCTGAAACAGGCATCTGATCCCTTGGAACTGGAGTTACTGGAGGCTGGCATTTTGATGCTAGGAATCGAGTCAGGATCCTCTGGAAGAGCACCCAGTTCTCTTAAGATCTGAGCTATAA
>NW_022196904.1:183262586-183266588 GCF_008632895.1 Mastomys coucha | reverse complement strand
AAAGATCTGAGCTATACCTGTAGCCACATAGTGGTTTTCATAATAAAGGAGTAATATAATACTCATGAGCCAAGAACAGAAGAATATAGAAATTAAATAATAAAAAATCTTATAGTCTTATGAATAATATTGGGAGAAAATAATTGATATGTTATAAAAAAATTAAAGCCTTAGATAAGTACAAACATATATTCATTTCTAAAAGTTGATTTTTTATATGTGTGTGTTCATGCACACATGTGCCCTATGTATATAGGTGCCTATAAAGGCCAAAAGAATACATAGAATCTGTGTGCTGCAAGCTAAACTAAGACCCTGGTGAAGAACAGAAAGTCCTCTTAACCCCTAAGCCATCCCTCTAGCTCCACCTCAGCCATTTTTTAAGACAATATACAGTCACCTTCTCTTCAGAAGTTTTATAGCAATTTGGTCTTATGTTGATAAAATTGCTCAGTAATGCTTTATGTCTCAGTCTTTTGTTTTCCTGGTAACATTCTTTCCAAGTAAATTTGTAGAATTTTGCTGTTAAAAGTGTATTAATAAGCTCCTGTGGTTTTAAAAAATGATATTAACTTGTCAAAGTACCTTACATCTCTGGCTTCTGATATCTCCCTGAAAGAATTCAAAATATCTTAAGTCCCATAACAGCATGTCTTCTCTCTGAAGCTGATTACTTTTATGATTCTATAGCCACCTGGGAGAAATGAGCACAATTGACTATTGAATTTTTGTGGTATATCTATTTTTTTTTTTATCTTCTCTATGTGGTCCAGCTTGACTCTGATTGTAAGGAGAGTGTTCCTGATTCCAGTTCCTCTTTGCATGGTCATATTGGGTAGGAGAAATGACATTACTGTGGAAACGTAGCAGGTGGATCTAACCATAAACTGCAACAAATTCCTGTTGTTACTGCACTCTTTTTACACACTGTGAGTCCAGCACAGGGCCTACTGTACGCTATGACTGTTATGTTAATGTCTCATTCTTTGACGTCTTTTTCTATGAACTGCTTCCTCACTGCAGCCTCTTCTCGTGTGTTAGGTGCTGCTGGTTTGGATTTTTAGGAAACGAGATTTTAATGCCTGCTACTCTTTTGGCATGAGCGTTAAGGTTGAATGATCAGGTCATGCTGCTGAGATCATATAAAAACAAACTAGATAAAAATCACTGATTTCATGCTTGTTGTGAATTTTATATTTCTTTTGTATATAATGTACCAAGGTCAATAAGTGTGGTGTTTTAACACAACACAAAAACACAAAAAAAGGAGAAGTATAAAATATTAAAGGGTCCTAGACTACCCTATATGAACATGAGATCAGCAACATTGGTGAGCATGTATATCTCTGATGGAGAAAGACATTAGTACTGTTTTGGTCTTTACCACTATAATTCAAAGACAGGGTCAGATAATCATTCACCTACACATCTCATGATTTAATTTTTTAACATGTTAGTAATATTTATTGTATAAACTTTCCACAGTTATATAATAACAGATGTGGAAGGAAAGAAGCAAATGATAGTGAGAAAATATATTAAAATATTAAGGGTACCACTCTGTCTGTCCCAATACCTATGCTCTGTGAGCCTTAGTTTCCCCCTCTGAGAGATGAGGAACCCATCACCTCCTGAGCCACATTCTTTGGGAGAATTTATAAAGATGAAGGATTAGAGTGCATGATGTGCTTGTTGGCACGGGTCAGCTTGTCACAAACCTAGACATATCTAGGAGAAAACCTTAATTATGAAAATGTCTTCATTTTATTGGCCTTTAAGCAGGGTTATTTTCTTGATTTAGGATTGATGTGAGAGAGCCAAACCCACTATGAGTACTAGCACCCCTGGGTAAGGGGTCCTGGGAGATATAAAATGGTAGCTGACGTTAAGCTGAAAGAGCAAGCAGCAGGCACACCTGAGTGTGGAACAGTAGATCTCTGACTTTTTTCTTTTTTTGTCATTGCTTGGAACTTCTACCTTTTGTTGCTTTATCTTGTTCAACTATGATGTGTTAGTTTTTGTTTTTTGTTTTTTGTTTTTTTTTTTTTTTTTTTTTTTTTTTTTTTTTTTTTTTTTTTTTTTTTTTTTTTTTTTTTTGGTTTTTTGAGACAGGGTTTCTCTCTGTAGCCCCGGCTGTCCCGGTACTCACTCTGTAGACCAGGCTGGCCTCGAACTCGGAAATCCGCCTACCTCTGCCTCCCAAGTGCTAGGATTAAAGGCGTGCGCCACCACCGCCCGGCTAGTTTTTGTTTTTATCTCTTATCTTATTTTGTTTTATTTTTAAAAAGTGAATGAGTGAATGAATGAATGAATGAAAAACCTAAGGAAATGCATGATCCTCCCCGTTCCCCACTCAATTACTCTATAGTATATCTCTGAGGTTCTAAGGATTGTAGCTTTGTGTTCATTAAATTAGCAACTAATCTTCACCTATACACAAATAAGACTGCCTTTATGGATTACGTAACTCAGGATGACTTTCTAGTTATATATATTACCTACACAGTTCATGATTTAATTTTTTAACACATTAGTAATATTTCATTATATAAATGTGTCACATTTTCTTTATCCGTTCATCTGTTGAGGGACATCTAGGTTGTCTCTAGCTTTTCAAGGTATTGTAAATGAATGATTCAGCAGGAAAAAATGCTGACCAGTTGTCTCTGTAATAGGATGGAAGCATGCTTTAAGTATATGCTCAAGTGTGGTAAATCTCATTCTTGAGGTAGATATAATTTATGTTTTGTAAAGAACCATCATATTGACTTTTCCATGACTGAACAAGTTTGCAGTCCCATCAGCAATAGGTGAGTGTTTCTCTTATTCCATATTCTCACTAGCAGGCATTATCATTTGTTTTATTCATCTTAGCCATTCTCTGAAGCAGGCTTTTGTCTTGAGTTCCTGTCCTAACTTTTCTTCATGATAGCTTATAAACTATAAACTGACGAAAACCATTTCCTCTTCAAGTTGCTTTTAGTCATGGTTTTTCATCAAGCTATAGAAATCAAACTAAGGCACATGGTAAAAAGTGTTTACCTCCAAAATCTTTGTTCTCTATCTATATATGTGCCAACTGAGCCACATAATAATGCTTCCTGTATCTATTTATTTACCTACCTGTTTTCCATCTGCCTGTCATTGTCATCTCTTTTCCACCATTCTTTGGTGTATTGTTCTAGTCTTCTATCTCTGGATGCCTATGAAACCCACTTATTCAGGCTCATTCCAAGCAACATGCCAAAACTATAAAAGAAATGGCAGGTGTGACTTTGATTTCTCTGTTTACCTATTTTTCACCTTTCATCAAGGAGAGAAAAATGTCTACTCAACATCTGAACATTACTCTTCTTCCTGTTGTGTGGGGCAACAGTGTAGGGATTTCCTAAAATTCTACCATTTCATATTTTTAATTAATTATTCAGCAAGTAAAAATTTCACTAGTGAATTATGGATTTTATTTCCTTCATCTGCTGTTTGTCTATAAAGGCTATTGTTAGATTTGATTATAATTACTTTCTAATTGCTGTGCTATGGTATTAATTAATATTGTATCAAGCAACTAACTACTTTATTTGGCATAAGTCATGTTCATAATCACACATGGCCTAGAGATAGAATTTAGTTGTCTGTTTCTCAACTCTCACTCATAATTTATTTTCAATGCAGATTTAAGAGGGCTTTTGGGGAGCCTCGGTGTCTTTAAATTCTTTCCTGCTAAAAACAAATGACTACTTATTTCCCACAGATTCCTTTCCTTGAAATAGCATTTGTATGGTAAACCAATTGCTAAAAGGCTTAACTATTGGTCAGGACACTGATGTCTGTAAAGTGGATTTGAAATGCTGCTAATTTTGTGTCATCTTCAATGTGAAAATATATTTTCATTAAAACAGAAAACATATAGTATCACAGAACAATTTTATTGGATATTTTCTTTATTTCCATGTCATATGATTTCTCCTTTCCCAGTTTCCCCTCAAAAAAAAAGACCAAAAA
>NW_022196904.1:183256938-183261665 GCF_008632895.1 Mastomys coucha | reverse complement strand
ATGTGGTACATCTACACAATGGAGTAGTACTCAGCTATTAAAAACAATGAATTTATGAAATTCTTGGGGAAATGAATAGATCTGGAGAATATCCTCCTGAGTGAGGTAACCCAATCACAAAAGAACACACATGATATGCACTCTCTCATAAGTGGATATTAGCACAGAAGCTCAGAATACCCAAAATACAATCCACAAACCACAAGAAACTCAAGAAGAAGGAAAGCCAAAATGTGGACATTTCATTCCTTCTTAAAAGAGGGGACAAAATACCCACGGAAGGAGTTGAAGAAACTAACTATGGAGCAGAGACCGAAGGAAGGACAAGCCAGCCTGATATAGCTATCTCCTGAGAGGATCACAGAACTTTTAACATTTATTCCATGAATTGCAGGAAAAAACAAGACCAAAATGAGCAACAACAAAAACAAAACAGATCAGAGCAGAGCAGAGCAGAGTAGAGCAGAGCAGAGCAGAGTAGAGCAGAGCAGAGCAGAGGAGAGGAGAGGAGAGCAGAGGAGAGGAGAGGAGAGGAGAGGAGAGGAGAGCAGAGCAGAGGAGAGGAGAGGAGAGCAGAGGAGAGGAGAGGAGAGCAGAGCAGAGCAGAGGAGAGGAGAGCAGAGCAGAGCAGTGCAGAGGAGAGGAGAGGAGAGGAGAGGAGAGGAGAGCAGAGCAGAGCAGAGCAGAGCAGAGGAGAGGAGAGGAGAGGAGAGCAGAGGAGAGGAGAGGAGAGGAGAGGAGAGCAGAGCAGAGGAGAGCAGAGCAGAGCAGAGGAGAGCAGAGCAGAGCAGAGCAGAGCAGAGCAGAGGAGAGGAGAGGAGAGCAGAGGAGAGGAGAGCAGAGCAGAACAGAACAGAAGAGAACAGAACAGAACAAAAGAATATAGCAAACATCAACTTGGGCTTGATTAAAAACTTTTTTCTTATAAGAAGCCAAAAGAAAAGCAAGTTTTTTTCAGAATTCTGCTTTGTGCTTTATTTCAGGACTGACTAGCCCTGTACTACAAACCACTGATCTCCATGTTTGTCTTTATAAAGTATAATTTTGTTATATATATTTAAGTGCTTTTGGTTTTCATGCTAGGGGAATAAGAGTACAGTGCTGGCAAGATGGCTCAGCAGGTAAGAGCACTGACTGCTCTTCTGAAGGTCCTGAGTTCAAATTCCGGCAACCACGTGGTAGCTCATAACTACCTGTAATAAGATCAGACACCCTCTTCTGGTGCATCTGAAGACAACTACAATGTATGCATGTAATAATAATAATAATAATAAAGAATAAGAGTACATAAGACCAAATTCTCTACACTCTGTATTAATCCTGTGTCTAGGTTGTACTTGTACTCTTAATACTTTCATCTTCACTGTGATATTATTATTATTATTATTATTATTATTATTATTATTATTATTAATTATTTTAGCCTATCTCTAACTATTTACCATTCATGTGTTACTTACTCAAGAGACAAAACTAGACCTCAACTGAGCGTGTTAAATTTCTGCCAACATAGTCTAATAACCAATCCCTCCACATGTGAAACATCCTTCATTTCTTTCAACAGTTAAGAAAAAGATTGATATAGACACTTTCCAAATGCATGTCACTTAGATCTAAGATCAGTGCACAAGATCTCTGTCTTTTTAAGAATACCACGAAATAAATATTCTAGATATGTGAGGGAGATTCAAGTACCACTAGGGCAAGGTGGATGAAGAGGCTCTGCCATGCTCCCTCTCTCTGGAGATAACGCTGCCAGGTTTCCTGTGATAGTTTCCCTAGGAGCCTGTCCAGGGATCTGCCGTTTGCTCTTGCTTCAAGGATTGCCTTAGGCCAGACAGCACATTCATTATAGCAACTTAAAAGAATGAAGAAAAACAAAGGGAACTTTGGGAATTCATTTCATTCAGCAATGGACCACCATTTAATCAATTTTTAAGAAATTCTAAAGTAATAAACTATGAAGGCTCTTAAAAATAAGGAAAAGTTTAATTATACGAATTAAAGTATCTATAGCAAAATGGAGTGAGGTCTTTGACAATTTCAATGTTCCCTAGAGAAATAAATTTATATTTTTAAAATGTTCAATAGACAGCCATGAGGGAATGATACCGGCCCTTAATCTCAGCACTCAGGAGGCAGAGGCAGGCAACTGTCTATGAGCATGAGTCCAGCCTGGTTTACAGTGAAAGTCTCAGGTCAGCCAGAGCTACACAGAAAAATCCTGCCTTGAAAAACAATCAAAAACCAAACAACAACAGCAAAACCTAAGAAAAACTACAAAAACAAAAAGACAAAAACAATGGAAGTTCTCTGGTTTAGAATACATATTTCATGTATGATTGCTTTGGACCATAAATATGCTCTCATGGTAGGTAGGGTATGTTTACTCTAACTCATATCCTACCTCATCTCCATTTTTTAAATTTCTTTCTCCTTTCTGAGTGGGGTTAATAAAATATTTTTTAAGTTTAAAACCTTTTTAAAAAATACTTTTACTCACTTTACATCTTGATCACAGCCCCTATTACACTTTCTCCTTGCAATCCCATCCTTACAAATCCCTCTGCCCTTTGCTCTGTCCTCTTCTCGGAGGAGAAGGGGAAGCCCTCACTTGGGTACCACCCCTCCCTGGGACATCTAATGCCAATAGGACTAGGCACTCCCACTGAGGCCCAACGAAGTTGTTCAGGTATGGAGAGGGGAATCTAATGGCTGGGAACAGAGGCCTGAGACATCCTCTGAATTACTTGTTAGGGGTCCCACATGAAAAGAAAGCTGCCCATTTGCTACATATGGATAAGGGGCCTAAGTTAAGACACTAAATGCTCACTGGTTGGGGATCAAGTCTATGTGAGCCCTTACTGACACAGGTGGGTTGACTCTGTAGGCCTTCTTGTGTCCTTGACCCTTCTGGCTTCCACAATCCTATCTCCCACTCTTCCACTTCTGCAAGACATTTTGAGCTTCAAATGATGTTTGGCTGTGGGTCTCTGCAACTGACTTCACCTGCTGCTTCATAAAACTTCTCAAGAGACATTGATGCTAGGTTTCTGTCCACAAGCATAGCAGAGTATCATGAATATTGTCAGGTGCTGGCTTTCTCACATGGTATTGGGCAATCATTGCCAATCTCTGCTGTATTTTTATCCCTGCCCATCTTATAGGCAAGACAAAGTTTGGGTTGAAGGTTTTGTGGGTGGATTGATGTGTACCTGGAAACAAAACAAGATAACAACAAATGAAAGCAAAACAAACCTTTCTCAGAGTAATGGTGCGGATAAAATAAAATCTCTGATCTTCACATCGAATGGCGCACAGCTGAGTTGATGAGTTGAAATGAGTTAATCTGCCTTAAGTTTAGAAGCCATGGCTCCCTCCCTAAAGATGTGTATCCATGGATGTCAGGGAAGACACTGCTGACCCTCGGACTCTCAGTGTTCTTGCTGTCTTAATATATAGAAATTTTTCCTTTATTCTAGATGTCCCAACAGTCTACACATATTTGAAAATATTTTTCAGGGTTTAAAAATCTCTCTTTTTTTTTCCTCTCCTATTCTGTTAATTTCATCTTGTTTCTAAAATATTTTACATTTTTCACAAAACATACAATATGTTAGCAATATAATCTAAGCAAATGTCAGTATACTGAAGTATTTGAATTTAATAGAAAATAAAGTACTTTCAAGAATAATTTTCTTGACATCTTGTTAAAATGAAATTAATTAAAGTTATATCAAATTTTCCAAAGGAAAGTATTACAGCCATTGCAAAGTACTCAGATTTTCACCAGAGGACAAGTAGAATGAATTTTAAATATTTTAATATATCAAATTATGAAGATATGTTCTTCCTTCTTTATAGAAACTGTAATATGCTATTGTAAGAGGATGTTACAGAAGTTGTCTACATTTGTATTGAGCTAAAAGTTATGATTTTGATTGCCATAAAATAAATTTAGTTATAGAAGACATATACCTTAGTGGAGAGACAACTTAGAATCTATAAATCATTTTTTATGGCAGTGATAATTTAAGCACATTGTGAAGTCAGTTCATGGATGTTCACTTTACATACAACAAATTCTTATGCTTTTTGGCAAGTAGAATTGATTATGTCCCTACTGTTCTAAGAAGGAAACAAACAAGCAAGCAAGGAAACAAAAATACATGAAAACAAAAAACAAAACAAAATAAACCATATTGATAAAAATAGTTTACTTAGTTATTTTATCCTTAGTCAATTCTTAAACACTTTTCTAATCTATATCAATGAACGCTTACCATGGGAAGGCTTTTGTGTCCAGTTTTGTTCCTTAGTATAATATTCTAAGGTTTGTTCATGTCATTTCATGTGACAATACCTGGGTTCTTTTTATTGCTGGTACGATTTTTTTATACCCTCATTTACTGGTCTGTTTAACTATGTTGGAATGTGTCTCGGTTCTTTCCAATTTGGAGCCACCATAAATAGGCTCTTATTACCACTGAAGAGCACATCTCCCTGTGTACATAATTGGTATTGTGAGTTGAATGGTATGTTGTTTTGAAGAGCTGAATTATGTCATAAAATAAAAATGTGCATATTTGACTCTTTAAGAAACTGTAAATGCTTTCAAAAGCGATTATTGTATTTTTGTTTTTTTATCACTAATGCATGAAACTTCCATTTTCTTTACTTTTTAAAAGTACGTAATGTCAAGCCGGGCGGTGGTGGCTCACGCCTTT
>NW_022196904.1:183199032-183256928 GCF_008632895.1 Mastomys coucha | reverse complement strand
AGTGCAATGCCTGACTGTTTGTGTGTAAATCATGTGCAAGCCTGGTGCACAAGCATGTCAGGAAGAGGGCCTAGGATCCCCTAGCAATGGAAGCGTGGGTGCTTGTGAGCAGTTATGTGGTGTTGACAGCAGAAGTCAGGTCTTCTGCAGGAATATCAAGTGCTCTTAATCACTGAGCTCTGTCTCCAGCTTCTCCTCTATGTTTTTATTAATATTTCACATTGTCAGTCTTGAATTTTAGCTTCCCTACTAAAATTCATAGTAATTACTGATCTGTTTTCAAAATGCATCTAATTTTTCTTTTGATTTAAATATCCAAAGTGTATTATTGTTGAAAATTGTTCAACTAGAATTTCAAAGTATTTGAGAGGAATGGATGTGTGATGAAATTCAAATTTTAAAACCTTGTTTAGAACCCTATTATTAGAAGTAAAATGATTTTCAAAATAAAAGAACAAAATTAGCCCAAATTAGCCTGAAACATAGAGGCAGGTGATGTATTCTGTTGCATGCAGCTAAACCTGGGAAATGGAAAGGAGGTAGGAAGGAGTACTCTAATATCTTACAGCCCATCTAGAGACCCAGAATTCTGCTTAGAGGAAGAGAAGACGGCCTAATACTCACATTCTTAGTAAATTCTCATTTTAATACATGTATTTTTGAAAGACTAAGAAGTGTGGTGCTGAAGAGGGAAAAGAATTACTTGCTGCTTCGAAGAGATAGAAATGAAACATGAGCCTGATAGATTTGTATCATCCTAAGGATAAATTGAATGTTCCTCTTCAGCATCACGCTGGGCCAAGAGGAAAGTGAAGCAGGGGAGTCTGTCTCTTCTCTTTGTAGCCTTCCTCGGGAGATCAGAGCCTCTGCTTCACAGGCCTGTCTAAGTAAATACTGTCTAAGTATAAAGCTGGGGGAAGCTTAAAGACAAGATACACCTAACATTTTCTTTGCATTTATTTGCCATGTGCCAGCTGCTTTAAATAAACTAGCATACGTACCAAACACTTCCCATATATTAACCTCATTTTGTTCCTGAAGCTGTCTGTGAATTAAGGATCTCACTAAGAGCCCTGCCTCACACAGGAAAGCAAGTAAATAATAGAAAGATTCCAGTGGATTGTTTCAGGCTACCTGGATGGAAAATGGAAGGGTGAGGATTTGAGCAGTGGAACTCCTCTCTCAGTTTCCTGTGTTTCCACCATTTACAGAGGTGGTTGAATGTGCTTTATTACTAACCATACCTTAGTGTTTTTGTTGTAATGTTGTTTAAGTCAGTCAAATCTCTCCTTCTGAATGGCACTTTAAATTTCTGTCTGTTTAATATATATGTATATGTTTATACATATATATATATGTATGTAAGTGTGTATATATGCATATGCATATACATACATGAATACACACACGCACATTAAATAGGAAAGAAGACCTGAACTCAATTTTACTGAATATTCAGGTCTTCAACTAAGAGTTAGTTGATTTAGTGTGGTAGCCTTTCAATTTCCCTGAGTCAAGAATCACCTTGAGCATGTGTTAAAGGTCACACAGCCCAGCACTCACACATTCTGACAGTGAGATTTATTTTATGAGATCCACAATCTTTTTACTTAATTTCTATCTTTAAACTCTTTGTTTTTTCACCATAAGAAAAAATGTATTTATTGTCAAAAGTCATTGATCACATATCTCTAAAGTCAGGTTCACTTCATAAAGTCCCAAGAGTCCCAAGATCTAGTCCAGCAATGATGGCTGGAAACATGGATGCCTGTGAACTCTGCTTTCTCCTTCTGTTCTGGAAGTCTTTTGAAATAATTTCTTGTAGATGTTACCTACCTTAGAAGATTTTTACATGCTTGGAATCTTCAAAGCATCATACTTGTATATGGATTCTACAATGAAAATTGTGTGTTCATGAATCATTGATTAAGTGAAGTAAACAAGGCTTTACAGTATGCAAAATATTATTCTAACTGCCTTGATGGAAATGAAAACATTCCTAAATGAGATCTGATTCTCTCCTTTTGACTATCATATTACTAAAACAATGAATCCCAAAGAAACAGGAATCATCAGTAAATCTAATGATGGAAGCAGAGAAAGTACAAGGCAGAGGCTATACTAGCTTAGAGATTTTCAAGTTGTCTGATCACCTTATAGGATGAGTGAGGGGGTCCTTTGCATCCATCACAGTCAGCAGGGAAATAAAGTGTGAAGAAGTAAGAATGGGAACTCGGTTCCTTCTGACTTCAGCCTTGATCAGACTTCTAGAAAGTCTGATGCTGTTCAGTTTACTGCCATCATTTTTAAACACAGCACAATTTGAGAAAAATTTTCTGGTGTAATACCATCTTGAGTGTACCAGGCGACATAATTGCATAAAAACTCATCTCAATGTGCATGTCACTTCCTCCAAGAACATGGGCTCTAGAGATAGGGCTACATGTATTACCTTCACAGCTTAGGGGAGGATCTTGCATGGTCGTACAGATACCATAAAAGTGATTTGGACTATAAACAGCAATTTGTAGTTTGGACAAACTTTGGATCAAAGGTTTTGTGAGTGACTTAATGTCCCTCTCTCTCCCCTGGAAGTCTTGCCAGGTACAGGAGTGAGAAGTGCCACTTCAGTGTCCCTAGCCAGCCAGCTGCTGGGAGTCTCAGCTAGGATTTCCCCAGTAGACTTCCAGGAGGAGCCTCTCCCATCCCAGGAATCTGGCTAATCCCAGAGATACTCCCTACTGATTTTTATTCTCACTCCAGGCCTTTCCAGCCTCCTTTTCCCTCTCTCCACACCTGATCCTCATCCCCATACCACTCCTCCTGCCCTCTTCCACCCAGTTTCTTCCTTCCACCCACCTTCTATATCTATTTTATTTCTACTCCTGAGTAAGATTCACACATCCTCCTTATTACGTATTTTTTGGGGTGTCTTTGGATTGTAGCATGGTTATCCTGAACTTTTTCATCCCATGGGAGAGAGCTAACCCCTGAAACTATGAATGATAGTCAGCTGTGCTTGCATACAGGATCCTAGCATAACTGCTTCCTGAAAGGGTTCATTAAGCCTCTCTTGGAGACAGATGCAGAGACCTACACTGAAACATCAGGCATAGCTTGGGAAGTCTTATGGAAGAGTGGGGAAGACTTAAGCCAGCCTGAGAGGTCAAGTACACCATAAGAATGCTCACAGAGTCAGCTAAGCTGGCACATGAGGGCCTCACAGAGACTGAACCACCAACCAAAGAACATGAAAGGGCTGAACCTAGCACCCCCACATATTTGTCGCAGACGTGCAACTTGGTCTTCACATAGGTCCCCTAACAATTAGAATGGGTGCTGTCTGATTCTATTTCCTGCCATTCAACCTACCTGGGCTGTCTGGTTGGGCCTCAGTGGAAGAGGATGCTCTTGAATGTAAAGTGAATAAATAAATTAATCAATAAAGAAAACTCCTCTATAAGATCAGGCTTGGGGGACAGTCTATAGACTGGTGCCATCCTTGGGCTAGTGGTTCTGAGTTCTATAAGAAAGCAGGCTGAGTAAGCCATGATCAGCAAGGCAGTAAACAACACCCTTCCATAGTCTCTGCATCAACTCCTGACTCCAAGTTTGATTTTATGCCTTACTGGAGTTCCTGACTTCTTTTGATGGTGGAACTGTTATTTGAAATGGTGAGTGAAATAAACCCCTTTTCTCCCCAAGTTGCTTTTGGTCATGTTATTTTATCACAGCAATATAAAGCCTAAGACATGCTCTTTGCCTACTTTAGACCACTCACTACTTTTGCTGATTAATCACAAAACTGGTCATAATTATCATATAAATTTTTTTCTTATTTTTTCTTGAATACAAGGCCATGGAGTCAGAAATGGCTTGAATTTGGAACAAGTAATATGAGGAGCTGTATCTCTCATATCATTTCCAAATTAGTTTGTTTTCCAAGGAGAGAGAGAGAGAGAAAAAGAGAGAGAGAGAGAGACAGAGAGAGAGAGAGAGAGACAGAGAGACAGAGAGAGAGAAAAAGAGAGAGAGAGAGAGAAAAAGAGAGAGAGAGAGAGACAGAGAGACAGAGAGAGAGAGAGATGGAGAGAGACGGAGAGAGAGAGAGGGAGAGAGACAGAGAGGGAGAGAGGGAGAGAGGGAGAGAGGGAGAGAGAGAGCCAAGAGCAAAAGCCAAATCACTTGCAGTTCCTTGTGTGAGGTTTATTATAACAGTTTCAGTAATTTATTCATACTTGACTACATGCTTTAAAATATGAATTTGAAGCTCCTTCAATCAAGAAACAGAGTATTTCTTGCCCCTGCAATCTAGATTGGCCTTTTGAATTGTATTGGAAATCAGAATGAGTAACGGTGACATTTTGCTAGTGCCAGGTCTAAGGATTAAGAGGCCTGTCACACTCTCACTAGCTCTCTGGAAACCTGCTCCCACAGTGTGAAAAGGCACAGGCTTGCCTTGAGGGTGATAAACAGGTCCTGGCAAGAGCAGCCACGCATAGCGCAGATCAGCAGAATCATTCAGTTAATCCATAGATTTGGGACAGTGCAAAAATGCTAATTGCTGTAAGCTATTGAGTTGTGGCTTAGTATGTAATAGTTTAAAGTGTGGTGACTGATACTATGCTTGCAGCCTCAGATAGGGCAGTCAAAATATCATTTATGCTTCAATTTACTTGTTAAACACAAATAAAAAGTCAATGCAGATAGAAAGTGTCATGTGATTACACCCAACTCTAAATGTGAGAAGCTACAAATCACATTGTAGAGTATGTGGGTTCAGGAAGGCATTGTAAACAGGAGATGGTAATCAATCTAAGAGACTCTAGACTGTCTTTTTTCTTCCCTCCCTCTTACTTTATTCATTATTTTCCTTCCTTCTTCCTTCCATCCTTCCATCCACATATCCTCTCTCTTTACCCCTCTTAAAACCCATATACCTGGTACATCCTAGAGATCCTCCCCCACTTTCTCTGATTTCTGTTCACTCTCCTGGCACTTTCTTCTTGGCTCTACCTATATCTATCCCCCCACCCTCATCATATTCCCTATCACCTTTCCCTCCCAGTTCGTTCCCTCCCTCCATCCACTTCCAAGGACAGTATTGTTTCCCCATCTGAGTGAGATTAACACATCCTCCCTTGGGCCCTCCTTCTTATTAAGCTTCTTTTGGTCTGTGAATTGTACCAAGGGTGTCCTGAACTTTATGGCTAATGTACACGTATTAGTGACTACATACCATGCATTTCCTTTTGAGTCTAGATTACCTCACTCAGGATATTTTCTAGTTCTATCAATTTACCTGCAAATTTCATGTTGTTCTTATGTTTAATAGCTGAGTACTATTCCATTGTGTAGATAAACTACATTTTCTTTCTTTGGTGGAGGGATATCTGGGTTGCTTCTAGTTTCTAGCTATTATGAATAAAGCTGCTATGCACATAGCAATGTGAAGCAATGTGGAGCTCTAAAGAATCTATCTACAAGGGGAACTCTAGTTGATATCCATAGCAGAGGGTGATATGGATCCTGAAGTGGCCATTTCTTGCAGCAAGGCAGAACTCCCAGTCGAGGGAATTATACCCATCTACCCTTAAAACCTTTGACCCAAAAGTTGTGCTGCCTGCAAGAAATGCGAGACAAAGGTGTCACAGAGATTTAGGGAATGACCAATAAATGACTGGCCAAATTGAGATCCATCCTCTCTTAGCCAGGGTTTCTATCCTGCACAAACTTCATGACCTAGAAGCAAGTTGTGGAGGAAAGAATTTATTCAGCTTATATTTCTACATGGCTGCTCATCACCAAAAGAAATCAGGAGTGGAATTCAGGCAGGTCAAGAAGTAGGTGCTGATGCAGAGGCCATGGAGGGATGTTACTTACTGGCTTGCTTCTCTTGACTTGCTTAGCTTGCTTTCTTATAGAACCCAGGACTACCAGCGAGGGATGGCACCACCCACTATGGGCTAGGCCCTCCCCCCTTGATTACTATTTGAGAAAGTCCTTAATAGTTGGATCTCATGGAGGCATTTCCTCAAGGGAGGCTCCTTTCTCTGTGATAACTCCAGCTTGTATCAAGTTGACACACAAATCCAGCCAGTACACATCCCATGCACAGAAGCAGCCCTGACACTATTAATGATACTCTGCTTTGCCAGCAGACAGGAAGCTAGCAGAATTGTCCTCTGTGAGGCTTCACCCCAAAACTGACTGAAACAAATGCAGAGAGCAGCAGCTAAACATTGGACAGAATTCAGAAAGTCTTGTGGAGGATATGGGGGAAGGATTGAGGAACCTAAAGAAGATAGGGTCTCCATCAGAGTCAACTTACCCTTGGTAGTTCTCAGAGACTGAACCACTAACTGAAGAACTTATGAAGGCTGGACCTAGGCCACTACACATATGTATCAGATGTGTAGCATGGCCTTCATGCAGTTTCCCCAACACCTGTAGCAGGAGCTTACCTTGATTATGTTGCCTGTCCATGGATCCTGCTCCCCTAATTGGGCTGTACTGATTGGCTTTGGTAGGGGAGAATTTACCTAGCCCTGCAGTGACTTGAGGTATATTTTACAATAGGATTGAGGATTCATTTTGCAGTTAAAAACTATACCAGGTGTCTCTTAAGTTCTTGCCAAAACAATTCTAAGCATGAAGGCTTTCCACAAGATAAGAACTGTTTAGGCATATCCAATGATTTGGATAGAGATTATTAAGCTCTAAAAGACCCTTTCTTTTCCAGTCCATGCCAAGGAATTGCCACTTGTGGGGATACACCAGGGGAAAAAGGCTTCCTGTGCCACTGTTCTGGGAACAGAGGGTTGACCTGTGAAACTTTCACTAATGTCTGTGGAGGGAATGCCTACCAACATGGAGGCACCTGCCATAAAGACCCTGAGCACTCTGTCTGTATCTGTCCTACTGGGTATGCTGGAAGGTTCTGTGAAGCAGATCATAATGAACGTGCTTCCATCTCTTCCCACAATAGGGCTATGTGCCAGGATAGACTCATTGGCTACTCCTGATTCTGTGGATGCCAAGGTAGGCACTGTGAATGAAAGTATTTCTGATCCCCGCATTAATGATGCAGTATGCCTTAATGACAGAAAGTTACATGTGTGTCTGTCCCCAGAAGTATTCTGTTATAAACTGTGAGTTGGAAATTGATGAATGTGGATCCCAGCTGTGTTGTCGTCATGGTGTCGGGATGTTTTTGGAGCTTACTTCTGTGACTACTCACCTGCATTCCTTGGAGACCACTGTGAGCTTAACTTTGATAAGTATGCCAGTCAACCATGTCTTCCATGGAGGTCTATATGTGGACAGAGGAGACAACTACCCCCGTGACTGCACAGGTAGTGCGTTCACAGAGACACACTGTGAGACTTTGATGCCTTATTGTTGATCAAAACCTGTCACAATGATACAACATGGGATGCCACTGTTGACAGCTGTAGTTGTCACTGCTGGCCTGGACACACAGGTGCCCTGTTTGAGACAGACATAAATGAATGCAGTAGCAACTCCTGCCAACTTGAGGGGCAATGTACTGAGCTTTCCTCATAGGGTCAGTAGGGATATTTTGCAGGCCTGCCTTTCTCCTTCAGCTACCTTGGAACTTCAGGCCATGTTTGTATCTGTCAGCCTGGATTCAAAGAGAAGAGCCTAGCATAACTGTCCTCTGAGAGGCTCTACCCAGCAATAACTGAAACAAATGCAGTGGTTGGGGGAAAGATTGAGGAACTCAGAAAAGTAGGGACTCCACAAGACCATCAGAGTCAACTCACCTGTACCCTTTGGGTTTCCCAGAGACTGAACCACCAACCAAGGATCATAAAAAGGCTGGACCTAGGCTTCCTACATATATGCAGCAGATGTGCAGCTTGGTCTTCAAGCTGGTCCCATAACAACTGGAACAAGGGCATACTTAGACTCTGTTGCCTGCCTTTGGATCCTGTTCCTAACTGGATTACCTTGTCTGGCCTCAGTGGGAGAAAATGTGCTTAGTGATGCAGTGACTTGAGGTGCCAGGATGGGTTGGTACCCAGGGGGAAACTCTCCCTTCTCAGAGATGAAGAGGAGATACTGAGAGGAGGAGGGGACTGTGATCAGGATGTAAAGTGAATAAATAAATTAATGGAGAAAAAAACAAGCAAAAGTCATACATCTGTTTCCTCTGCAACCAAAACTACAGACACTACTTTATAAAAAAAATTGGACGTTCATATTTAAGTATAATATTTTATTTTATTGGATATTTTATTTACTTACATTTTATATGTTATCCCCTTTCCTCGTTTCCCCTCGAGAAACCCCTTATCCCACCCTCCCTCTCCTTGCCTCTATGAGGGTGTTCCCCTACCCACCTAACCACTCCCACCTCCCTGCCCTGGCATGCTCCTACACTTGGGCATTAAGCCTTCACAGAACCAAGGGCCTCTCCTCCCATTGATGCCCAACAAGGCCATCCTCTGTTACATATGCTCCTGGAGACATTATTCCCTCCATATGTACACTTTGGTTATTGGTTTAGTCCCTGGGAGCTCTGGGGCATCTGGTTGATTGATATTGTTGTTTTTCCTATGGGTTGCAAACCCCTTCAGCTCCTTCAGTCCTTTCTCTAACATCCCTATTGGGAACATGTGCTCAGTCCAATGGTTGGCTGCATCTACCTTTCTCTTTGTCAGGCTCTGGCGAAGCCTCTCAGGAGGCAGCTATATCAGGCTCCTGTCAGCAAGCACTTCTTGGCACCCACAATAGTGTCTGGGTTTGGTGTCTATATATGAGATGGATCCCCAATTGGGGCAGTCTCTGGATGGCCTTTCAATCTCTGCCCCACACTTTCTCTCTCTATTTCCTCCCTTGAGTATTTTGTTTCCTCTTTATTGAAAATAGTTTTCTATTTTGGAGACAGTAATGCAGACCTATTCAACCCACATAGTTTTACTTTGGGTGACATCAAAATGAAACATGGAAATAAAACACAGTCCCATTGATTCCAGTGGTCTTAAAAGGCTGTGGTGCTGTGTTGCATGCCTGCAATTATACATTGCCTGACTCTTGTCTTTGCTTACTATCACTCTTTCGATTAGATAAATGTACTCAGATTTAAGTGAAGGGAAAGATTTCATTAGATATTCCCAATGGTATCCTAATTATTAAAGATGGAACACTTCCTTTCTAGGCAATAGTATTGTAACTGACTTGATATTATAGAAGATTTTCACTAGGTAATAAAAATATGTGCTTAATCCTTGCAGTCATAATCATAATAGTAGTATTTTAATTCCTCTAAAGGAAATGTTTTCATAAAGAGTTATCAATGTTTTTACCAGTTTTTACAAACACACCTCATTTCTAATTATTGTATTCTTATTTGTCTTTGTAAAGCATAACTTTAACAAAGACAAGAAAATCCTTCATTTAAAGCATTGTGGCATTGTATTTTAGGCCAGGTCAGAGATATAACAAGGCAACCTTATTGTCTATGTAAATTGCAGGAAAGGGAGGACCTCTGCTTTCAGTGGGAGGGTAATCATTATGATCTCTTTGGTTATTTATTCAGGATCTCTTGTGTACTAATAAATAGGTTAACCAATAAACATGCTTCATATAGATTAAGAAACAGTATTTATGAGGCCCCAGTGTGTGTCTTGTACTTGATGCACATCATTCTATCTTTGTAGCAAACCTCATTATGCTAAGGGATTGAAACCCAAAAGTTTAGGTAAGAAGCTTAAGTGACTCATTTTAGATTAAAGTGTTAGGAAGAAATATATCCAGGGTTCAAATCCAGAGCAACTACTTGTAAAGCAGGGCCCATTTAATCTTCCCTCAATTGTTTGTAAATGCTGTTAGAGTCAGGTTAATAAGGCAGCAAATGATTAGACAGTAGTAAAGTGGCATTAATGGGATATTTTAGAATTCTATTTAGGAAGAACAAAGTACTTACTTAACAGCTTGGCTCAGCAACATTTATGCATTGTAAGAGTCAACGGAAATGAAAATGATGTTCATTAAATCAAGATGGGAGACATAATCTGAGTGTGATTTACTTCTGAGAAATGGAGATACCATCTCATGGGAAACTCCCTTATCCTCTAGTTCTTACAAGGTTCCCTAGCAAACCTCCATACTGATTCCTATGCCTTACATGTTAGAGGTGTATTCTGAATGTATTCATTGTGGGCTCTATTGCTCTATATTTTGATTGGTTATAGTTTTCTGTAATGGAATGCCAAATGTCTCATATTCTCTCTCATCTGAGGCATCTACCTCCAAATATTCAGATGTGAATATATATCTTGGAGTAACTATAAAAACCAAAATAGTGAAGTCCCCATATCTCATTAGGAAAACTTCTCTTTCAACAGGCAGAGAGCATTACAGATGGTATTTCCCAGAAATGTCAGAAGCTGCATACATAAAGTATATTCTTTCTAAATGATATAGAAATCATGATTCTTAACTTTTAAATACTGAACAACAGCTACTAAATCAATCCAAACAAAGAATTGAATGGGGAAGTTTCTTCAAAAGCCATCAACACCATGTATAGACCAGAGATGGAAATCAAAGTAAATAAATAAAGTCCCTGAGCTTGGATCGATCATAGAATCAGTTTTCTATATCAGATACTTGTTTTTGGAACAGACGAGGTGACAAAATAAACTTAAGGAAGAAAGGGATGATTCTGGCTCACAGTTCCAGGATGGCATCAATCATGGTGAGAAACTCATTGTGGCAAGAACTTGAGATAGCTGGCCATGAGGCATTCATACTCAGGAATCATAGAGGATTCTGTATGTGCTCTTCTGACTGTGTTTGCTTGGTCTATCAGCTGAGCCTTCCAACTTCAGTTAACCTAATCAAGAAAATCCCTCACAGATATTCCCAGAGACTCGTCTCCAGGATGATTTTATATACTGTCAAGGTGACCAGAGTCTTCTTAGTCTTCACAGAGCCACACCCTTTAGGGCTTTGTGGGGACTGTACCTGATACACTCTCTATCAAGAGATAGAGTAAAACTGAGGGTCAGAAAGCAACAAGTTCAGGACAACTTTGATTTTGTATATTGTATGGTAATTTACAAACATATGATTCACAAGATTCCCTCCATGCTCCAGAAATATCACAGGATGCTAAGGCACCATCCTGTTATGACGTTCTATGTCAGTGCGCAGTAGCTATGCATGTGAAGCCTTCAAAGCTTCCATGAAAAGAATGGCCATTTCACATGCATTTTGACTTAATTACTGTTTTTGGTCAGGAGACATGGTATTATAACTCAATCTCTTGGAAATTTTTATTAATATAATTTTTAAAATATAGTTCTTGATCTGATAATGATTACTTCTACTAAATTTAACAAATAATTGTATGTGAATTAATTGTTTTAATGTAAGTTAATGTCAGTTTAATTGATGAAGTGATTTACTATATTATATTATTTCATACATTAACTCTCATTCTCTTTTAATAGAGTGTAAATGTAAATGAACCAGATGTGTCATCTTTATCTTCCTGATACTGAGTGGGCTAGTGATTCAGCATCCTTTTTAAAGAACTTAAGAGGTAATGCACTAGATAAACTAATTCAAGTAATTGTACAAATGGCAGTTGAGTATCTACTGTCCGATATTCAATTAAGAAGTAAGGGAATAAAAATGAGTATCATGGTCTTGCTTTGGAGGAATAAAAAACCTAGTATTAAAAAGAATTTGTGAAAAAATATGTATGTACATACATACATACTGACAGAGAGATAGTTCACATACGTATGTTAGATGTGATGACATACACCTTTACTCTCAGAAAATAAGTAGAGATGGGTAAATATCTGTAAGTATAATCCCAACCTGGTTCTAGTCCGAGTGCGAGCGAGTCCAAATGCTGAATGCAGACTGCCTGCAGCTGAATGCTCTATGCTGTCTCTCTTTCTGTAAGCTTTAATGCCCTACCCACAATGCTCTAGGCAATTAGTTTGGATGGCTTAACTTTCTAAGCCAGGGTTTAACTAGGACATTGGAACATTGGTGAAGGTCAGAGAGCAATGTCTGAATTTTCTCTTTCTAGCTGTAAAGAAATGATATCTTGGTGGGCCCTAGCACACAAGTACGAGGACATTATCTGAGTTTGGGGTGTCAGGAGACAATGCAGAGGCAGGAGACTGACTTTCCTTAAAGTTTACGCCTCAAATACTGCAGTCACGCAAAGTGCGCATGTATGCATTTTTCTGTTTGTACATATACACACAAACATATATATATATATGTATATATGGATATGGATATATACTATTCTTTTATCTAAAACATTCCACTTACCATTCTACTTGACATATTTTTAAAATATAGATAATCACTCTATTTCTTACCTGGATTCTTTATGTTTTTGTTTTGGGACAAGGTGTCATGCATATCAGGACAGACTGACTTTAACTGCTATGCAACCAAAGATGACCTTGAACACTTCATCTGTCTGCCTCCACTGGCTTTACGTAATACTCTGAGCTTTGACGTGTATTCTTTCCTCTGTTGAAAATCGTCTGGATACTGCTAAACCCATCTTCTAGACTTCCTCCCGGGAAACCTAAATTTATGTTGAAAAAGACTGCTGTACTTCAGTGGTAGGTATCTCATCAAATTGGCTGTGAACTTTGAACATCAGATAAGGTATGTCGAAGTCTGCACTAGGGAGATAGAGATGCCTGAGGAAAGCATTCTTTTTTGCTCTGTGTATGCTGGGATTTTTACATTCTTTTTCACTGGTTCCAATTATTATCTTTAACACTGCTTTTTCAGGGATCCTATCAAATTCTCACAATCCCTGCTCTCAAAGAGCAAGATCCTTCCAAGAATGTTATACTGATACTAGTTTTATTTTGTAACTTAGAAAAGGTGAGGTCATTTCATAATTAAGTTAATAAGTGAGAACAGAGTTTGTGGTATCTTAAATGTATTTATTTCTCTTGGAAACTGAGTGACATAAGTCTTCCAGAGTTATTATGCCACAGTTACAGCATCTCAGGAGATAATATAATATTCAAATATGGTGGGAGAAATATACCTGGTACCAATCCATATTGATAAATTTTTTTTTGGAAAAATAAATTTTAGGTAGCATTCTTGAACATGAATAAAGAATATTATTACTGTTTCTACTATGGCAAGACTATCTCTGCATGCTTTCATGGAAGGACTGAGGTTCAACGCCTTTGGGAAGTCCTCTATTTGAATTAGCAATTTAAAAAATATTTTTCTGAAATATTTCTATCATTTTAAAAGAAATATCTTAAGGCAAAATTTCTGGTCAAAATACAAGGGAAAGGTCATTCTTTTTTCTGGTAGAAACCATCTCTCTTAGTCCAGAGGCTTTGATCATAGGTCCTTAGGGAAATAGTTTCTTCTTGGTATGACCACGTGTCATACATTTGTGACATAAAAATGCATATGATGTTTAAGTTGAGCATTGTTCTTGAAGTTCTAGTATTGTTTTGTCATTTCCTAGTATCTAATAGCATTTGGTGACAGTCTATTTATATAGCTTTTTAAAACTCAAATGATGTTGCTTAAGTGCCAAGACAAATACATGGAGGATTAGGCGTTAATCCCTTCTCCTGGGATTTTTCAGGTTGCTTTTCTTGTACTTCTTGGGAGTAGTGCAAATGCTGCGTGAGGGCAGAAGTAACTTATGGATTAAACTAGGTGGCTTCCATCTTTTAAAAGGCAGATTAAAACTCCTTGGAAGTTTCAGAAGACCTATCAGACAGCCAAAGGTTCTGAGGGTACTCTTTCTTCCTTAAGTTTTCTAAGGCTTATATTCTGGCATGCAAATTTGGTCAAACTGAACTGCTCAGGTTGAAATTCTAACTCTTACTTAGTCTTCCCATCTTATGCACAAATAAAGAAAACTGGGCTGAGTTTTCCCAGCCCCATTTCATTTTCGAAAGTAGAAAAGTACTATGCCTATATTAGATACCTTTGTATTGCTATAAGCACTAGACATGTCAATTCATGTTTCCATTACATAAAACTCTGCATTCAACTATGAGAACATCACATACAAGTACTTTACACTACAAGTTATGGCACATAAGTGACATTGAGATTTCGCAAAAAGACCCTAACGGCAGAGCAGAAATGTTTATCGGGTATTTAAACATTAGCTTTTTATTTACCTAGCATTTGTAGATGGATCATGGTGCTCTACATTTGAGAAAATTGACATAAAATTGTTATGGCCATGTGTCATTAGATGTCCTATCTAATGTGTTTGTACTGTGATAAAACACCATGAAACTCTCTTCTTCTCCCCCAAATCCCGAACACAAACAGTCAAAAAAACAATCAAACCTTTGTTGAAGGAGAGTTTATTTGAGGTTGCAGTCTGGCACGAGGGAACTCAAGGCAGGAACTCAAGGCAGGAACTCAAGGCAGGAGTCGAACTGAAAGCCATCAAGATATTCTTTGCTTTTCTTCATTTCTTAACGAAGACAGTTTTGCATAACAAGACAGTGTTTTTGTTTTTGTTTTTGTTTTTGTTTTGCATAGCCCTGTCTATCCTAGAACCACTCAGTATATCATATTTGTCTCCAGCTCAGAGATCCATCTGCATTTGCCTTCCAAGTTCTGAGATATAAGGCATGCACACCACAGCTGAATAGTAATGAGGAATTCTTTATAGCAATCATTAACAGAGTTTTACTAGGGAACAAGTTACTTAACTTACTTCAATTCACACTGAATACCACTCAAAAACATGAAAGATGCTATTAACCTATAATCCCATGTTGCTTTCAACATTTATGTGACATATGTTGTTTAAGATTGCATTCAACGTGTTGACTCCTTTTAGCAAATCATTAACACACACACACACACACACACACACACGGTTCAGGAAGGATATATGTGTGTGTGTATATGTGCATATATATATATGTATACATATATATTTGCTTTAATATTCAAGTATGCATTTATCTTAGGTCATAAATGTTGATTATATGATCAACCCAAAGCATATTATGGTAAGTGGCATTATTCTTTTACAGTTGGTTAAACTTAAACAGACTGAATATACAGAAGGATATCATGTTAACCATATAATATTAAATTATCAAAAGACATATTATTAACTTGACTGCAAGGTCCAGAAAATGTTGAGTTTCCTTGGGTTCAGGAGACATTTTCAAAAATGTGTCACCAGAATCTGTCAAACTATACTATGCTGTCATGTTTGTACGTGGAACAAGGGTAAAATGGATTTCAGTTATAGAGTTCAAAGTTTGTTTTATTGTAGCCAGTTTATGCTATTTAAAAACCCTTTATAATCACTTTGGCTTGAAATTCTATTTTTTTGCAATAGACTGACTTCCAGGAAAATGCCTATAATTTGCAGAAAATTTAACCAAGTATCTGTTCACCATCCATTGTTATCGCAGGAAGATCTCAGCAGAGCTTGCCTGTCATGAATTATAAGTTGTTTCTTCCACCAGGAAGCTTTTTTTTTCAATCTGTGATATGGAACTTAGTAGTATGTGCCATGAGTAAAAAAAAAAAAAAAAAAAAAAAAAAAAGTTGGAGATTAACAAACTTGAATTTAACAGAGGTCAGGTTCCAGATTGCAGGTTATCAGGTTTGTTTTATATGAAAAGAAATTTCTGAGTTTTTGAGTAGAAGAAGAAGATCAAGTATTCAGTTCGTTAACTTAAGGCATTAGAATGTGGAGACAGGAAACTTAATCCTAAGAGGATGTTGTAGGAGGTCAGCGACACTTCAGGACTCTGGAGGGAAGAGATAAGGATACATGCACTGTGGATATCCTGGCAAATGGAATAAATGATTTCAACCAGCCGAGAAAAGAGAGAGTGGCTCCTAAACTTTTGCTAAATGTTGGATTGTGTATTTTTAAAAGAGATGTTGAATACTTAGCAAGAACATCAAGGTAGCATCCATCTCTCTAGGTTTCAGACATTGTAGCAAGAAATCCATGAACTTTTCCTAGAGGTATGGGTCATTTGGGTGAAAGCTCTATTTCAAAGCCATCCAGTTGGCAAAGGTGGGATTTAAATGAAGTTTAGAAGACATCTATTTATCTTTCTGTTCTGAAACCTCCTCTGGCTTTATTAGTAGGGTGGTCTCTACCAAATGATGACTAGATCTGATCAAAATTTAGATGACATTAGTCATAAGTCAGCAAAAGAAATGTTCCTCTCAAAGTGGGTTGAATAATGATTCATGAAAAACTAATCTCGAGGCCTCAGGTTTTCTACCTTGGATCGCAGACGTGTTCCTCAGCCAATCAGATGAAGTGCTCTGCATTCTCATGTAATACTGCATCATATATCAGTGAAAAGGGTGAGAGTAGAGCAACATATTTCTCTATATCTTAATCTCAACATAATTTCAGACTGAAAAATATGTGGGCAGCAACAAGAGCATCCCAGGGGGATAATATAAAAATTGGCGATAAAATGACTGTTCAACAAGAACAATTGACTGGTCTATGCTATAGTGCTTGACATTTGCTTACCAACCAAAACCTTGGCCACAAAAGAATATTTTGAGAATGCATTTTACCTCATCCAGTTAACCTCAAGATAACATGCAGAACTCTCTATTCTTAGTTTCATGCCTCATTTATCCATGTCTCTGACAAAATGTATAACTATATAAACACTGCATTAATTCTATAAGCTACAATTTTTGCTTTGGATTTCTAATATTCCTGGGATATTACTAAGATCTTTCTTGAGTGCTGTTGTCTGAAGGTTTAGGTTTTGTTTTTCCCCTAGGATCCCATTTCCATCTCTAGGACCAGTGTGACTCTAGGGATGACAGTGACTACAATATATGTAAGCTTGTTTTATAATATGTTTCTACATTATAGCAATGATGGAGATCTATGGGTCATCAGGATCTTGCCCATGTGTTATGTCAAATGCCAGGGAATACATATAACAAACACAGTGATAGATTGTTCAGTTTATGGTGGAACTAATAGAAATGCTAGTGTAGTTAGTGGCAACAGATTTATTAAAGCAGAATTGTAATGATGACCATTGTGCATATTTAAAAAACTCAGTGGCAGAAAATAAAAACTTTGATGTGAGCTCAAGTATCTATATCCCTTCTAGCAGAGAATAATTAAGGGCTGCACATTAACTTGAAAGCAAACGATAGAACAAGGCAACTTTTCTTTCTCCTTGCATTTAAATTCTGCTACTTAAAAATATTCAGGCTTGAACCTCTAAAAGTGCAATGCACTATCTATTGTATCTGAGTGAGATATCCCAGACCCAGAAAGACACACAGGGTATATATTCTCTTGTCAGTGGACATTAGCCATAAACTATAGGATTATGATGCTGTAATCCATAGACCTCCCCAAAAAATAAGTAATAAGAAGGACATAAGGGATGATGCATGGATCTCACTCAAAAGGGAAAATAAGACTACAGAAGTGGAGGGAAGGAGAGAATGAGGTTGGAGAGGCAATTAGGAGAGGAACAGGGACAGGGATCAGATTTGAGGAAGAGTAGGAGCTGGAGAGGCCTAGGAGAGAGAGAGTGGAAATCAGTGGGAGACATCTCTGGGACTAACCAGAGACCTAGGATGGGAGATCCTCCTGGGAGACTATGGGGGTGGCCCTAGCTAAAACTCCTAGCATCTGGGGATATGGAGACTGAAGTTGCCACCTCAAGTAGCCAGGGAGGACTTCCAGTGGAGGGAGTGGGACATTAACCAACCCACAAAACATTTGACCCCAAATTTGTCCTGCCTACAAGATGCTCAGGGATAAACATGAGATAGAGATTGATGGAATGGCTAACCAATGAGTGGCCCATCTTGAGATCCATCCCATAAGAGTGAACCAATCCTTGACACTACTAATGATACTCTGTTATATTTGCAGTCAGGAACCTAGTGTAACTAGGACACCACAAGAAGTCCTACAAAGTCAACTCGCCTTGGTCCATGAGGGCTCCCAGAGACTGAAACACCAACCAAAGAGCATGCAGGGGCTAGACATAGGCCCCCTACACATCTGCAACAGATATGTAGTTTGGTCTTAAGGTGGGTTCCCTAACATTTGGAATGAGGGCTATCTCAAACTATGGTGCCTGCCATTGGATCCCCTTGCCCTAGCTTGACTGCCTGGTTGGGCATCAGTAGGAGAGGATGCACTTAGTCCTGCTGTGACTGAATGTGTCAGGGTAGGATGAAATGCTAAGTACTCTTTGAGGAGAAGGGGAGTGGGGAGTGGGGACTGGGAGGAGGGTTTTCTGAGTTTCAGACTGGGAACAGAGGAGGGAGTGGGTTGCAATTGGGGCATAAAGTGAATAAATAAATTAATGGAAAAAAGAAATTGCAAGAAAAAAGCAAAGCAAAACAAAACAAAAAAACAGTCTCTAAAAGATGATCTAGCTCTAAGTCACTTGTGATACTAAGAGAGAAGGAAGAACAGTGTTGCAAGTAGCAACCAGGACATAGAGGATTCTTGGTGCCACCTTTCTCTACTCCAGTTTCATCCTCTCGCTGATTTATAGATGTCTTAGAGATGCATGATAGAATGAATCTATTGGAGCTATGTAATTTACCTGTATTTTGTAATATGCTTGAGATTCTTTCTCTCTGCCTCTGTCTCTTCTGTCTCTCTGTCTTTCTCTGTTTCTCTCTCTCTCTCTCTCTCTCTCTCTCTCTCTCTCTCTCTCTCTCTGCTTCTCTGTCTCTGTCTCTCTGTATCTCTGTCTCTCTGTATCTCTCTCTTTTCTGTGTGTGCCACAAGTGAGAAATTCATGTGCTTTCAGGTGTATGAACTTGAAGGTGGAGTACAGAAGACATTGTCAGTTCTCAGGACCCTCCGTCTTTTCTTTTCTATGAAATAGTTTTTCTATAGCACTGAAACTCACAAGGAAAGGATGACTACCAGAGAGTAACAAGAAACTAGCCAGTTCTTTCTTCCAGAAACATGATTACAATTATGCAACATCATACCCAGCTTTAGACTTTTCTGTAACAAATAACATTTCAATTTTTCTAAATTAAAAGAAAAAAGTCAAATTTGAAGAAGTAGACTTATGTTGCAAGCTATTCAAACTGGCGATTATTCACTGGGGAAATGAACTAAAAAAATAGCAGAAAAAGAAACATTGAGAAGTAATATAGTTATAGTCATATAGTCAGATAGTCATGTATCTGATGAAGTACCTGATGCATTTAACCATTTCCATCCTCATCCTTTAGCAATTAATAGAAGACAGTGCCTAACTCTATCATCAAGAATACTGATATACATATATTATTCTATCATCTATTTATCTGTCTTTCTGTCTATCTACCTATCATCTATCTTCCTATTTACCTTCTTCTAGCTATATATACATCCATGTATGCATGCTTTCTTGGATTTCAAAACTTCAATCAATTGCTTTTAAGTTTTATTATTCCAATTTGGTTAACAACATTTAAATGGATTTATGACAACACAGGGTGATGGCTACATTAAAAGATGAGTATAAGGGTTAGTGCTTATATCACACTAATATATCTATAATCTCAATTGCAGTTATTATAGCCAAGATATTTAAAATTAATTCTTTAAAAGTATAAGATTATATAATACACTATATCCAACTTTAGTTAGCAGACTATATAAGATCTCAAGCTCTGATTTATTTTCTGTAGATGAAAATTTGTGGCCCTTTCTCAATGCTTCTCCATTCCCTGCCCACTTTGTCTTCCAGGATTTTTGGACCCCTGCTGCACACACATAAGATTTTCATTTTTAAACTCCACATGCATGTGTAATCCTGTAAAATTTGTCACTCTATTTCTGGTGTATAACATTCTATGTTATCACAAATGACACAATGTCCTTCTTTGGTAAGGTCAAATAATACTCTGTGCCTCTGTGTGTGTGTGAGTGTGTGTGTGTGTGTGTGTGTGTGTGCATGCATACATTTCTATTGTATGTTTAACTCCTAATGGATATTTATAGTGATTTCACATATTGGTTATAATGTGGACTCCCTCCCCAAAGCCCGGACAGTAAACAACAACCACTTTGGCCCCAGCACAGCAGCTGCCCGCCTGTTGAGTGAAACCTGGTTCCGGTTACATTCAGAAGCTCCACCCCCACAGAGTAACAAGGAAGTCACTGATTAGACTGTTACACTGACATATTTTGGGGGAAGGGTTTTTGCCCAAGGTATTTTACCTGTTGGGGGAACAAAGGGGATGCATTAAATTCAAGATGACTGAGTGACCAGAACTTGTGTTGTCTAATATTTATCTTCCCACGTGGGTAAGGTACAGTGTGGCTAGCCTATCTCTTCTTATCTCTTTCAATCTCTTCCTATCTATTTCTTACTCCTATTACCAGAAGAACCCTTTCTTTTATTTACGTTGGTGTAGGCGGCCAATAGATGGCTCCTCAACTTGGGGCTGGCTTGGAGTATATTTATACTGAACTCTCTTAAGATATGGACGGCATATTTATGTTGGGGTGCACAGCCGAAGTGCTGGGTTTTTGGCTGGAGTGCCGAGATTATCGGCGGGTCTGCCGAGTTTATCTGAGCCCAAGCAGGAACAGATAGGGACGTACTCACTTATCACATATGGTAAGTGGCTACGGGGTTATGGCGAATTCTTGCCAGGGTAGACAGCTATGTGCTGGGTTTTGACTGGCCAGGGTGCCAAGGTTTGGCAGGGTCCGCCGGTTTATCTGAGCCCAAGCGGGCACAGATAGAGACTTAGCCAAGGGGAAACCTTGGGATTATGTCTTGTTTACGTGTTTCAATGTGTGTATTTGTCGGATGAATGCGGATTGTCTCGTCTTGCATTTTCGTTTTGCCCCTCTGTTCACGTGGCCAACATGGCCGCGGAGGCTCCGCCCTCTCAGCGGAGCATACAGAGTAAGTTTTTCCTTATCTGTTGCTAGCTGCTCGGTTCTGAGACTCGAACAAATTAGAATGGTCACAGCGGGCAGGCGAGTGAGGCAGTAAAAGCTTCCTTCCTCTGCCCTGGATGTCTTTGGCTCACATGGGCTGTTGACTGCACGTGTAGTCGGAGGAGGGGCTAGAGATTCCATGCGCAAGAGCGCGCTCCCCTCCCTTTCTCCGCAACACTTCTGTGTGCTCAGCGGCTTCGCCCCACTGCTCTGTGGTCCCACCAAGGGCCACTGGCCTGCGCATGCGTGTAACAGAGTGAGCAGGCAGCCACACTGGGCCGTGGCTGGGGGAGCAGAGCTCAACAGACTGACAGCCGCTGTGCTGGGGCCAAAGTGGTTGTTGTTTACTGTCCGGGCTTTAGAAAGAGAGTCCACAGGTTATTTTGAAAAATGTTATTTTTCAACTACTACATTAATTAATACATACAAAAATGCTTATGGCCTTTAAGTATTGGTTCCCAGCACACAGCACATGATACCTACGGGAGCAGAGCAGCAATTGGAGGCAGTGCATGAGTTTATGGTCTTGTAGAAAATTGGAGAGAAACTCACACAGAATTCTGATGAGATGATGTGGTACAATAATATTTAGAAAGGTAAAAAAAATAGCATGAAGATAAATAGAGGAGAGGATTTATTAGGGAGAGCCTACAATGGGATAGGTGGCTTTAATTTAGGCCCTCACACAGTTCTCTTGACTTTTTTTTCTTCTTGCTCCTTTATCAGCTGGGCAATCTCTTTATTCCTTCTTACCTCGGGGGAGGGGAAGAAAGAGAGAGAGAGAGAGAGAGAGAGAGAGAGAGAGAGAGAGAGAGAGAGAGAGAGGAATGGGAGAAGAAGAAAGGAAGGGAGATAAAGGACAAGAAAGAGAGGGAAAGAGTAAAATAAAAAAAAACACACACACAGTTACAAACTGGCTAAAGGACCAATCGGCAAGCAAACTCCAAATAATTATAAATCATAATTACTATTTTAAATAACTCTCATACTTATTGGCATGATGCATTTTCTAATACATTTTCCAAAAGCAAACTGTGGTGTTCTTGACTATATGACAAAGTAAAATGAAATATGCTGGGAAGCTCCTGTTTCTAATAGATGCACCATACTTTAGTAATGGGTGGAGTGGTTGAACTCTGAGTCTGTAGTAGACATAAACTCTGTCAGTTTTTATAGATTCTGTAAGTGTATATATACATATATGTACATAATTTATTAATTATATATCTACATATGTTTATTTATGTACATATATCTACATATAAATCTACAAATATATACACATATATACATATATATGCATACACATATGTATATATATAGAGATATACACACACATATATATATATAAACAGTTACTCTGCAGGACATCACACGCACACATACACACACACACATACACACGCACACATGCGCGTGCATACATATACACAAAGAATGTCTAATGAATGTCATGATTTGCACCAGAAGTCCAGAGGAAAACTGACTTAGGAGCACTGATTCAAGGCACTAATTTCTCAAAGAATAAAGCAACAGTGAGCATAAACAGTAAGGTAAGAGGCACTTTATGGTCTAAACTGGGCAAAGATGCCACTGTACATTTCCTTCAGTTCCTTTACCCTCTTCAGATGCTGTTATTCATTCTAACTCTTAATATATCTATAATCATGGTACAGAAAACTTAGGAAATTCTCGAAGGAATATTTGTCATGTCTTTTCAAATGTTATTTTCTTGCCTACCTTCGATCTGTTCCTCTTCTAAAATTCAATTCCCTCTCTGAGCAGTGATTCAGAAGCATGGCATCAGATGGCATTTCCCCGTGAGTGATGTCTGATAGGCCCCTGCCATGTGCTCTAATCCAGTTATTGGGAGCTGAGAAGAGTCTAAAATCTGGCTTTTGCTCAATAAAAAGTGATTGATAAAACCTTGGACAGAGAAGAGAGGTGCCACAGACATGTGTGTCCTTTCTCATTTTAAGAAGTGTCCTATGTACTAGATGCTTTTATAATGAGAAAATTAGCTTTGGATAATGTTTTTGGTTATAAAATACCCTTAATTCCTGTGCTATGAGACAATAGCACTAACTGAGATAAAGACATAAAATAGTCTTGGAGGGGCAATTACTCGTCCATAAATTGCCAATGGGTTTCTCTTAGTACCAACTCATTTGAATTCTGGATAAGAATTTTGCACACACAGTTTCATTTAATCACCACAATGATTCTTTTGAGTAGCTATGAATGATCCTAAGCATTGACTTGTAAGGTCAAAATCAAGTAGTTAAAACTAAATTTATACACACTAAGGAAACATTGTAGTTCCAATTATCTTCCACGACTACATTTAGGATGTTGCCTTTATGAGAACAGGAAAACAAATGGGCAGGATGTTGTGATGTCCATGTTCATCTATGACAGCATAACAATTCACCAAGATTGTCCTGCTGTGCTGGTTTGGAGGCGAGCTGGAAACAATGAGCAGCTGTGTGTACTTGGCTTTATCATCAGAAATATATTGCCTAACACCAATGAGAGTGATATAGTACACATTCAATTTTTCCTGTTTAGTTAATTGCATACATGGTTTTATTTTGTAATTTTTTTGTATTTTTGGTTCTTTTTCATTCAATTTATATTCCAATATGAGCCCATCTCCTCCCAGTGCCCCATCACAAACTCCTCCTCCCATTTTCTCTTCCTCTTCTCCTCTGAAAAAGGGGATGTCCTCCTGGGTACTACCCTACCTTGCCACATCAATTCACTGCAGGATTGGGTGCATCCTCTCCTACTGAGGCCAGATGAGGAAGTCCAGTTAGAGGAATGGGATTGACCAGCAAGCAACAGATTCAAGGATATATCAGTTGCATATCTGCTACATATGTGCAGCAGGGAGCATAGGTTCAGCCCATTTGTGTTCTTTGGTTGGTGATTCTGTCTCTGGGAGCCCCCAGGGATGCAGGGTAGTTGACTCTGTTGGTCTTCTTGTGGAGTCCTCATCACTTCTGGGTTCCTCAATCATTTCCCCAATTCTACCAAAAGCCTCCTTGAGCTCCAACTAACGTTTGGTTGTGGGTCTCTGCATCTGTTTCCATTGGCTGTTCAGTGGAGCCTCTCAGAGGACAGTTATGCCAGAATCCTGTCTGCAATCATAACAGAGTATCATTAATAGTGTCAAGGATTTCTTCTTGCCCCTGGGGAGGGTCTCAATTTGGACCAGTCATTGGTTGGCCATTCCCTCAATCTCTGCTCCGTCTTTATCCCTGAGCATCTTGTAGAAAAGACAAATTTTGGTTTAAGGTTTTGTGAATGGGTTGATTTCATTATCCCTTTATTGGAAGTTCTGTGTAGCTACAGGAGATGGCCACTTCAGGCTTCATATCCTCCACTTCAGGAGTCTCAGCAAGATCCACCTTCTTAGACTCCTTTATGCTTCCCCTTCCTTTCCCGGGTCTCTGGCACATCGTAGAGACACCCTTTTGTCCACCACCAATTTCTGTTACCTCCTCTCCACTATCCCTAAGCCTGATCTACCTGCTGTGTTTCTCATCATCCCTGCTCCCTCTCTCACCAAGTTCCCTCCATCCATCCCTCAGCCATGTCTACTTCAGAGTAAGACTCAAGTATCCTCCCATGGGGTCCCCTTGTTATTTGGCTTCTTTGGGTCTGTGGACTGTAGTGTGGTTATCCTGTACTTTATGGCTAATATCAACTTATAAGTGAGTATATATTGTATATGTTCTTTTGGGTCTGTGTTACCTTATTCAGGATCATATTTTCTACCTCCATCCATATGCCTAGAAAATTCATGACATCCGTGTTAATAACTGAGTACTATTTTATTGAGTAAATGTACCACATTTTCTTTATCCATTCTTCAGTTGAGGAATTATCTGGGTTGTTTACAGTTTCTGGCTATTACAAATAAACTTGCTATGACCATAGTTGAGCAAATGTCCTTGTGGTATAATGGGGCATTCTTTGGGTATATGCCCTGGAGTGGTATAGCTGGGCCTTCAGGTAGAATTTTCCCAATTTTTTGAGAGACCACCAAATTGATTTCCAAAGTGGTTGTACAAAGTGTTTCACTTTCTCCACATCCTTGCCAGAATGTTCTATTCTTGAGTTTTGTTTTTCTTTTTTTTTTTTTTTATGTTAGCCACTGTTATGGGCATAATGTGGAATCTCAGAGTCATTTTGATTTCTATTTCCCTATGATTAAGGAGAGTGAACATTTCTTTAAGTGTTTCATGGCTATTAGAAATTCCTCCTTTGAGAATTCTCTGTTTAGCTCTGTACCTCATTTTCAAATTGGGTTATTTTGGTTGTTAGTGTCTAACATTTTGAGTTCTTTACAAAATTTAGACATTCACCCTTTGTCTGATGTGTGGTTGATAAAGATATTTTCCAAATCTGTCAATTGTCATTTTATCCTATTGATGGTATCCTTTGCCTTACAGAACCTCTTCAATTTCATAAGGTCTCATTTATTAATTGTTGATTTTAATGCCTGAGCTTTGGGTGTTCTGTTCAGGATGTTGTCTCTGTACCATTGAGTTCAAGACTTTCCCCAACTTTCTGTAATATCAGATTTACTTTATCTGGTTTTATGTTGAGGTCTTTGATCCACTTGGGCTTGAGTTTTGTGCTGGGTGATAACTACAGATTTATTTGCATTCTTCTACACGCACACATTCAATCAGAGCAGCACCATTTGTTGTAGATGCTTTTCTGCTTCCATTGTATGTTTTTGGCTTCTTTATCAAAAATCAAGTGTTCATAAGTGTGTAGGTTTACTTCATGGTCTTCAGTTTGATTATATCAATCATGCTTTCTCTTTCTGTACCAATACCATGCAGTTTTTATTACTATTGATCTGTAGTACAGCTTGAGGTCAGGGATCGTGGGACCTCCAGAAGTTCTTTTATTATACAGGATTGTTTTAGCTATCCTGACTTTTTGTTCATATAAAGTTGAAAATTGATATTTCAAGATCTGCAAAGAGTTGTGTTGGAATTTTGAAGGGAATTGTAGTGAGTCTGTAGGGTTTTTTTGTAAGGTGGCCATTTTTGCTATGTTAATCCTACTGATCCATGAGCACCGGAGATCTTTTCATTTTCTGATATCTTCTTCAATTCTTTCTTCAGAAACTTGAAATTTGTATCATATAGGTCATTTAATTGCTTGGTTGCAGTTACCCCAAGATATTTTATATTACTATGGATATTTTGACAGGGCATAAAGGGGGTCTCTTGGTTTCTTAATTTTGTATCTAGCCAGCTTACTGAAGGTGTTCATCAGCTGTAGGAGTTCTTTGGTTGAATTTTTGGGGTCACATGTATATTATCATATCATTTGCAAATAGAGATACTTTGACTTCTTCCTTTCCAATTCATATCCACTTTATCTCCTTTAGTTGTATTATTACTTTGGCTAGACAGAGTAGTATATTGAATAGACACAAAGAGAGTGGGCAGATCTGCCTTGTCCCTGATTTTAGTGGAATTGCTTTAAGTTTCTCTCCATTTGATTTGATGTTGACTATTGTCTTGCTATATATTGCCTTCATTGTGCTTAGGTATACACTTATACCCCTGACCTCTCTAAGACTTTTGTCATGAAGAGGTATTGGATTTTGTCCAAAGTTTTTACAGCGTCTTAATGAGATGATCATGTGGTGTTTTGCTTTCAGTTTGCTCATCTGGTGGATTGTGTTGATCGATTTTCATATATTGAACCATTGCTGCATCCTGTGGATGAAGCCTATTTCATCACAGTGGATGCTGTCTTTTATACATTCTTGGATTCAGATTGCAAGTTTTTTATTGAGTATTTTTGCATCAATGTTTATTAAGGGAAATTTCTCTGAAACTCTCTTTCTTTGTTGAGTGTGTAGTTTAAGGTTCTGAACTACAGACTAAAAGACTGAGTTTGGCAATGTTTTTCTGTTTTTATTTTGTGGAATAGTTTGAAGAGTATTGGTATTATCTCTTCTTTGAATGTCTAGTAGAATTCTGTGCTAAAATCATCTGGCCCTGGTCTTTTATCTATCTATCTATCTATCTATCTATCTATCTATCTATCTATCTATCTATCTATCTATCTATCTTCCTTCCTTCCTTCCTTCCTTCATTCCTCCCTTCCTTCCTTCCTTCCTTCATTTCTTCCTTTCTTTCTTTCTTTCTTTCTCTTTCTTTCTTTCTCTTTCTTTCTTTCTTTCTTTCTTTCTTTCTTTCTTTCTTTCTTTCTTTCTCTCTCTCTTTCTCTGTCTCTCTCTCTCTTGCTTTCTTTTGTTCTCCCCCCCTTTTTGGTTGTAAGACTTTTAAATATAGCTCACATTTTTTTAGGGGTTATGGGACTATTTTGATAATTCACTGGATCTTGATTTAATTTTGGTAATTGGTCTAGAAAATCATCCATTTCATTTAGCTTTTCCAATTTTGTGGAGTACAGGCTTTTGAAGTAAGACTTAATGATTCTTGTAATTTCCTC
Organism: Mastomys coucha; assembly: GCF_008632895.1. NCBI lineage: Eukaryota > Metazoa > Chordata > Mammalia > Rodentia > Muridae > Mastomys > Mastomys coucha. The sequence goes on along the minus strand of NW_022196904.1, from coordinate 183,229,483 downwards.
AGTGTCTGTTGCTATGTCTCCTTTTCATTTGTGATTTTATTAATTTGAGTGTTGTTTCTCTGCTTTTCAGTTAGTTTAGATAAGAGGTGTTTTATCTTGTTGATTTTCTTCTAGAATCAGCTCTTAGTTTCATTGATTTTTTTGTATTAGTTTCTAACTTATTGATTTTAACCCTGATTTTTATTATTTCCCACTGCCTAGTCCTCGTGGGTATATTTGCTTCTTTTTTGTTTGTTTGTTTGTTTGTTTGTTTATTGGTTTCTTTTTCTAGAGCTTTTAGGTATACTTTTAAATTGTTATTATAAGAGTTCTCCAACTTCTTTATGAAGGTTCTTAGTGACATGAACTTTCCTCTTAGCACTGCTTTCATTGTATCTCATAAGATTGGATATGTTTTCCCTTCGTTTTCACTGAATTCTAGAAAAGTTTTAATTTCTTTATTTCTTCCCTAACACAGTGTTCACTGTGTGGAGAGTTGTTCAGTTTCCACGAGTATGTAGCTTTCTGTTGTTCAAATTCAGCTTCTGTCAGTTAGGATAAAAGGAATTATCTTGTACTGTTGAGGAAAGTTCCATGAGATCCTCAGAAGATGATATAATCTTTTGTGTTTGTAAGAAATGTTCTGTAGATATCTCATTCATAACTACTGATAGTTTCATTATCTCTCTGGTTAGTTTCTATCTCTAATGATACCTGTCCACTGGTGAATGTGGGATGTTGAAGTCTCTCACTATTAATGTTTGTTAGATGTATGATTTAAGATTTAATCATGCTTCTTTTACAAATGTGGATACCTTTGCATTTGGAGCATTTTTGTTCAGAATTGAGACTTCATCTTGGCGGGTTTTTTGTTTGTTTGTTTTTATGAGTTTGAGGTATTCTTCCTTGTCTCTTTTTATTATTTTTGCTTGAAAGTTTATTTTATTAGATATCAGAATGGCTACTCAAGCTTGTTTCTTGGGTCCTTTTGCTGGAAAACCTTTTTCACATCTTTACTCTAAGGTAATGACTATCTTTGTTGCTGAGATGTATTGCTTTTATGCAGCAGAATGATAGATCTTGCTTATGCATTCACTCTGTTAACCTCTGTCTTTTTATTGGGAACATGAGACCACAGATCATGAGAGAGTTTAATGGTCAATGATTGTTGGTTCTTGTTATTTTAATGCTAGTTTTGGTACTCTGTGGGTGTCTGTGTGTGTGTGAGTGTGTGTTTATGTGTGTGTGCATGCATATGTATCTGTTTGCATTTTTCTTATTTTGATTTTTATGGTGGGGAATTATTTATTTATTGTGTTTTTCTAGCAATAATTTTCTCCTTGTGTTAGAGTTTTCCTTCTAGTTTCATCTTTAGGACTGGATTAGTGAAAAAATATTGTCTAAATTTGGTTTGGTCATAGAATATCTTGTTTTTTATTCTGTGGTAATTTATTGTTCTCCTGGGTATAGTAGTCATGTCACCTATGATCTCTTAGAAATTGGAAAATCTGCTCTGACCCTTCTGACTTTTAAAGTCTCTGTTCAGAAGTCTAGTGTAATTCTTATTGGTCTACTTTTATATGCTACTTGGCCTTTATCCCTTGCAGCTTTTAATATTCTTTCTTGGTTCTATGCATTTAGTGTTTTGATTTTTATGTGGCAGGGGGATTTTCTTTTTGGTTCAAATAGACTTGATGTTCTGTAATGTTCTTGTACCTTCATAGGCATCTCTTTCTTTAGGTTAGGAAATTCTAGTCTATGATTTTGTTGAAGATATTTTCTGGGCTTTTGAGTTAGGAGTCTTCTCCTTTTCCTATTCGTATTATTCTTAGGTGTGATCTTTTCATAATGTCCCAGATTTCCTGGAAGTTTTGTGTTAGAAACTTAGCTTTAGCACTTTCTTTGACCAATGTATCAATTTCTTCTGATATCCTCTATGCCTGAGGTTCTCTCTGCCACTGCTTGTATTCTGTTGGTAAGTCTATGTCTGTTCTTTCTCTTCTCTTTCCTAAGGTTTTCATCTCCAGGATAACCTCAGATCATGTTTTCTTTAATGCTTCTATTCTCTCAGCTCTTAAATAGTGTTATTCATTTCTTTCACCTGTTTGATTGTATTTTCAGATATTTCTTTATATATATAGCTTTTGTTGGTCGTGTTCTTATGCTGACTTTTAGCCATGTGGTTGTCCCTAATCTTGGCAGGCCTGTTAATCCCTGATGGGAGTCTGCCTGTGAGGCTGAAGGTAGAGCAAGTAGTCCCTGATTTCATTAGGCACTGGGATTTCAGGTATAGCTGGTTGCTACTGATGACATCATGTTTCTAGAGATGTAGGCTGAGCTGGAATCCATGATTGCTACAGGCTGCAAGTTGCTCCAGGTGACGGCTGGCCTCTAGGTGTGCAGGTAAAGCTGGTGGTCCCTGATATTTTCAGGCTTCCAATTTTTGCTGGGAAGTAGCAGGCCTCTATGAATGGAGGCTGAGATGTGTCAGGAAAAATGGAGTGTAGAGGAGGCAGGGTGGAGTTTCCTGCAGCTGGGTCTACTCAGAGGGGCTGGAGGGCAGAGAATTGGGGTAGGGGTCTCACCTGGTGATTGCTGAGGCTGCAGGCATCTTGGATTATGGCTGCAGGTGTGCACTGGAAGATGGAGGGTAGGAGGGGCAGGAGGAGCAGGACAAATCTCACAGCTGCTGTGCTTGCCAGGAACCTAGCAAAGTTTTTCATGCTTGGGCTTGGGGAACTCTGGTTGTCCCTGGCAGTAGCACGGTTCTGGATATTCACGGGGAACTGTGGCCTGGGAAATGAGGTGCAGAGGGGGCAGGGCAGAAGTTGCCACTGCTCACTTTGCTCAGGGGGACTGGCAGGTGGGGAATTAGGGTAGGGAGATCTCACCTGGTAATCACCGCTGGGCACAGGAATCTGGAATTGTTATAGGTGAGGTATGTTTTGAATGATAGAGCACAGCTGGTTTATTTTAAAGACTAAAACATGCAACAGAAATGACAATGTTTCATGTTACAGCAATGTCTTCACCTCCACAAATAAACTGCAGAGAATGTAATTTAGGTCAGAGGATTTATTTTCATAATTACATCACATAATCATTTCTGTGTTTTCCCAGTGAGGTCAAATTAGTCTCTGTCCATTATCAGCCCAATTGCTGAGAATTTCAAATCACATGGTCAGTAATTCATGGCAAGAGATCACAAAAATCTTTAAGTTACTGCCTTATTATTACAGTTTTTTTCCCCAAATAGAACATTGATTTCCTGTTTCATCCTTCTCCCACACATCCTCTTTGGGAAGGCAAGAATGACATAATTCAGTTTCTATGAATTTTTTGCAGTTTCACTTGAGAGACATTGAAAATCCTAGGAAGAGGCTTGAATTGACAGAAATGTTTCCACTTATACAGGTTGCATGGTATAAAATATGCATGATTGTTAAGGAATTTGAAAGAAACAAATTAAAGGTCATTGTTGACTTAAATTTCCACAGTTTGCTGAATGGAACAGATTAAAATTCAAAATAGGAGTAGCCATGGCAAAATTCCATGTCATCAAGAAACTTAGTTCACATTTCTATTGTCCCAGAAAACTGGAGATGAGTCGGTGGGAGACCTTTCCTCTCTCCTACCTCTCTCCCTCCCTTGAGACCCTAGCCATTCTCTTTGCAAGTCTCTTTACTCTATGTAACTTCACCATCTAAGTGATCCTGGGTCATTGGATTCTGGTGGGCTTACTCGCCTTCTATTCCTGTGAAAACAGCAATCGCCTGTTTCCTAGAATTCCCTAGTAGTCAACAGTTCAGTAAGGTAGTATTCTGTGTTTCTATCTTTGCCCTTAACTAATATGGAAAGTCTAGTCGATTGCTTTTGCTTCTGCTTTGTCCAGCAGGCCTTTTCTTAAAAAGCATTATCGTCTGCTCAAATTGTTACAAAAATTTTTCCATTTTCTGGAAATAAGTGTTCTAGAGATACAAAAACAAAAACAAATGGACTAATAATATTAATAAACTAATAGGCTGTAATTTTGTCCTTTCACATAACTAATGAATGATAGAAAAGAACATAAAACTAGGTAAAGACAAATGAGAAGACCATGAAAACTTTAGATATAACTGAATTAAAATGAAATAGAATACTTGTGCAGAAAGCACCTTGATATAATAAGTGAAATAGGACTTTTTTGCTCTCAGGCCCAAGGTTCATGTTTTTCTTTATCCAGTTGAAATACACACACACACACATACACACACACACACACACACACACACACACATATCCACACATATATATATATACTTTTTTAACATTGGAATTTATTTTTAAAGTTTTTATTTATTTATTTATTTTTATTAGATATTTTCCTTAGTCATATATCTCCGTTCCCAGTTTCCCCTCTGAAAAATAGGAAAAAATTAAATTAAATTAAAAAACAAAACCAAAAACAAATAAAACCCTGTTCCCTTCCCCCTTCCCCTGCTCAGCAACCCACCCTCTCTGCTTCCTGGCCCTGGCATTCCCCTACACTGGGGCGTAGAACCTTCACAGGGCCGAGGACCTCTCCTCCCATTGATGACCGACAGGCCATCCTCTGCTACATATACTGCTAGAGCCATGAGTCCCACCATGTCTACTCTTTGGTTGGTGGTTTAGTCCCTGGGAGCTGTGAGGGTACTAGTTAGTTTATATTGTTCATCCTAAGGGCTGCAAACCTTCAGCTCCTTGGATTCTTTCTCTAGCTCCTTCATTGGGGACCCTGTGCTCAGTCCAATGGATGGCTGTGAGCCTCTACTTCTGTATTAGTTGGGCACTGTAAGAGCCTCTCAGAAGACAGCTACATCAGGCTCCTGTCAGCCAGTACTTGCAGGCATCCACAATAATGTCTGGATTTGATTGATTATGGGAGGATTCCCAGGTGGAGCAGTCTCTGAATTGTCCTTCCTTCAGTGTCTGCTCCATAGTTTGTCTCTGCAACTCCATCCACGGAGGAAGGAACAAAGTATCCACACTTGGGTCTTCTTTTTTCTTGAATTTCTTGTGGTTTGTGGATTGTACTTGGTGTATTCTGATCTTCTTGGCTAATATCCACCTATCAGAGAGTACATACCGTGTGTTCTTTTGTGACTGAGTTACCTCACTCAGGATGATCCATCCTGATCCATCTCCAGATCTATCCATTTCCCTAAGAATTTCATAAATTCATTATTTTTAATAGCTGAGTAGTACTCCATTGTGTAAATGTACCACATTTTCTGTATCTATTCCTCTGTTGAGGGACATCTGGGTTGTTTCCAGTTTCTGGCTATTATAAATAAAGCTGCTATGAACATAGTGGAGCATGTGTCCTTGTTACATGTTGGAGCATCTTCTGGGTATATGCTCAGGAGTGGTATAGCTGGGTTTTCTGGTAGTACTATGTCCAATTTCCTGAGGAACCACCAAACTGATTTCCAGAGTGGTTGTATATTCTTTATAGGACCATGAAACTCCTCTGTAAAATTGTAGCCATGACAACCACCACTATAGTGATTATCAAATGTTAATTCTTGCTACATATTTTTTCACAAAAGACATTAATTTTTTAGAACTTCCTAGTTCCTCTCTTAAAAGTACAGTATATTTTTAATTTTCAATCAAAGAAGGATACTTTACTTATAAAAACATATAAACGGAAATATGAATCCACACACAGAAAGACATTAATCTTCTTCAGAACAGAGTAGAAAGCTGATCAAAAAAATTATTTTTCAAGAACTCTGAGAGTGAATTCATTTGGGTCTCTTTTCTTCATGTGTTTGTATGTATGTTGAGGCCAGAGAGCTGCTTAGGTGTTACTGTTCAGGAGTAAATTTATTTTTTTTTATAATCAGGGTGTTTTACTGATACCAAGAGCTTGTGGATTAAGCTTGGCTGAATGGCCAGTCAGCTCAGGGGGTCCTTCTGTTTCCACCTACCCAGCATTGAGATTCCTGGCATATGTCTGCATGCAGTTTTTAAGTGGGCATTAGAGGTCAAATCCAGATCTTCATGGTTGCATGCAAATGACTTCATTGTCTAAGCTCTCTCTCTCTCTGGGTCTCCTTTTCCCTCAATAACAGGAAATGCCTGACTTTTAAAAAGTTAGTTTACCCTGCACATCCTAATTTAACTGTCCCAATGACTTGCACGACTTAGATCTTAGTTCCCAGACATAGAATTAGACATACACCAGCCTAGCCATTATGAACAAATACTTCATTTATCAGAAAGAACATACTTCTCTTAAGAGATGATAAAAAAGGTGCAACTATATGACAGCATTTCATGTGTGAAACATTCAGCCACATGAAGCCAGAGGTGTGGCTTGCACACTTACACTCACATCCTCTGTCTGTTAAGATGCAGACAAGAACTGTGAATACCCCGCTTTGCTTTAGGGATTCACAGAAGCTTTGCAAAAGAGAAGACCTGAGTGGGTTACAGAGAAAGGAAAGGTCACTAGTAAAAGGTTGCTATCAGAGACTTTAAATTTTTAGACATAAAGAATAGAAAATAGTGATAAATATGAAGTGCAAACAATGGCCGCAGAATCTCTTAAGTTGAAGGATTTTGCTAGATTTAATCTTAAATGTGTCTTTAAAAGTAAAAAGCAAAATTAAAGCCAAATCCCAATGCAGCTATTGATAGATGGGAGATCAAACTTGCCAAGAACAGGAGTTGGGATCTTTGAATGGTTTGCTACTTGAAAAAAACAAAAGGGGCTGCGGTAACAAAAGGGGGATAGAGAGCAAACCTACTGGAAGTCAGGTGGACCTCACAGGTGGACCTCACAGGTGGACCTCACAGGTGGACCTCACAGGTGGACCTCACAGGTGGACCTCACAGGTGGACCTCACAGGCAGAGAGTCTGTATACCTCCGTGAGTGCAGGTACAAGGCGCTCTTCCTCCTCAACCTTCGCGTCCATCCTTCCTTCTCACAGAGGTTAATCCTGTTAACCTCTGTGAGGCTGCACTGTAAGCAGAGGTGTGAGTGCATTTTTCCTAATGAGCACTATGGTTCTATGTTCCATAAGAAGCTTTTGTCATACTTGGTTTGTTTTGTATGCATGTTTTTATTAGGAACCTTCCTCAGATGAGAGGATGATTGTTATTTGAAAGTGATTCTGGCAGGAAATATTCAGAATAGCCTCACTCAGATACCTTAGCATGCATTATTTCTGATGATCTGTGTTCTGCCCATGAAACATCATGTTTTAATATTTTCTCAATGAATATCGATTGATTTTTCCATTATTTTTCCTAATTTTTACTATCTTAGGAAATTGTACATGTGTACAATGTGTACATGTCAAGTGAAATATAATTACATCACTTTCTTTGCTCCCTTTTCTCCTTCTAGCCACTCTCAATTCCTCCCATGTCCTCTACCCCCACTCACTGTTATTTTGTATGTGCAATGGGCTCATTGTGCTCAAATGCTTTTTTCTTGGTGTCCTCCATTGCCTCTGACTCAGACTTTTTCTGCCTCCCTTTTCCTAGGGTTTACAGAGCTCAGAGGGGAAGGATTTGATGAAGTCATGTCATTTAGGGCTGAGTATTAAAGGGTCTCTCACAGCTGGGCAGTGATAGCACATGCCTTTAATCCCAGCACTTGGGAGGCAGAGACAGTCAGAGTTCTGAGTTCGAGTCCAGCCTGGTCTACAGAGTGAGTTCCAGGACAGCCAGGGCTACACAGAGAAACCCTGTCTTGAAAAACCAAACCAACCAACCAACAAACAAACAAACAAAACAAAACAAAAAAAACCAACCAAACAAACAAAAGGGTCTCTCATTCACTGCATATTGTCGGGTTGTGGGTCTCTGTATTTGGTCCCATCTGCTATAGGAGAAAGCTTTTCTGACGATGACTGAGCAGAGCACAGAAATATATAATTATACAAGAACTTCATTAGGAATACTTATTGATATGTTCCCACAGATGAATAGTATTGGGACTATAGGTCCCTAGGCTCTTTTGTCTCAGGTTCTTGTTCAAGTTCAATTATGGGATCCATCTCCTGGTGTGGGCCTTAAATCAAATCAGATGTTGGTTGGTTACTCACACAAACTTTGTCCCTCCAGTGCGGGAGGATACCATTGGTGACTGAGGGTTTATAGCTGGGTTAGTGTTTGTGTTTCCCCTTTGGTAGACTAAAAGGTAGCTTCCAGTACAAGAAAATTAGCTTGTTGGCGGTGAAGGCTCCAGGTAGGTGTCAGCTCTACTTCTCAGTGTCTAATTAGTTGTTTAGTATTATTTTCAACAAGAGAGCCTTCATTTTGTGGAGAGTTATCTAGAGCCTTGCAGTAGCTGGAGTTGTCTCATGGGTTTGTATGGGACCTCTTTAGCCAATACATCAATTAACCCATTGCTGTTACTGGAAGGTCCATTGGCTGCCAAGAAATGTCTAGCTGATGCCTGTCTCCTTCATTACTTGGCAATTTCATTTAGAATGCCTTCATATATGTAGATACTTTAGGAAGCTTCAGCTGCATTAGGTTTCCACAGTACTACTCACACTGCCTTTAATTTCAGGTGTCTCTCTCCATATCCTGTCCCACCCCTACTTGATCTTTTCATTGAGTTCACTTGTGCCATCTATCCATAATGATCTATTTCCTTTCTCATTTTTAACAATATCTATGTGCCTTCTCTAGTCCCTTAATTTATACTTACCCTCTGTGATTCCATAGATTTGGCTTGCTTAGCATTGACTTACCAGCTAACATCCACAAATAAGTCAATACATACCATATTTGTCTTTCTGGGTGTGAGTTACCTTACTCAGGATGATTTTTTTTCCTCATTCCATTCACTGTCTGTAAATTTCATTTCAGCTTTTTCAATCAGCTGAGTAATATTACATTGTATAAACATAGCAGATTTTCCTGGCCCATTTATTCATTGATGGACAATTAGGTTGTTTCTGGTTTCTGGCTATTATAAATAGAGCAGCCATGGACATGATGAATCAAGTGTCTCTGGAGTAGGATGAAGCACCCCTTGGGTTCACGCCCAAGAGCAGTGTAGCTGGAAATGGAGGTTGATCCATTCCTGTTTTCCTGAGGTATGACACACTGATTTTCATAGGGGGTCTAAAGTTTGCATTCCCATCTATAACAGGTAAGTGTTATTCTTACTCCACATCCATGTTAGCTCAAGCTGTCACTTGTGTTACTTATCTTACCCATTCTGATGGATATAAGATGAAATCTTAATGTAGCTTTGATTACATTTTCCCAAGGATGTAATACGTTGGACATTTCTTCACATCCTTCTCAGCCAATAGAGTTTTCTCATTTTAGAATTCTCTGTTTAGATTAACCGGATATGAATACTACCTTGATAGGCATTAGAATTAATCACTCAATGGAAATAGAGTGGCCAATTTATCAGCCTGCCTCCTTGATTTACATTATCTCTCATGAGTTTCTGTTTAACATTATTTCAAGGGGGAAGGAATATGGGTAAAAGGCTAAGAAAGTGGAGAAAGTATACATTTGCAATGCCATATTTGCCCAATTAGTTTCCTAGGTTGTTTATTCTTGGGTAATGCAACTGTGCCCCCAACATGATGCAGTTCCTTCAGAATGGGATGGTTGAGTAGAAATGTGAATTACATGTAGAACAGCTACATAATATAAACACATTTAGAGTGGCCCATTACAGAGGAGAGGCCAATGCCTGAGGTGGTGCACATTTCAATTTCTCTTGCTGCCACATCAAAGCAAGTCAATGTGGCCTCATGTGATTAACAGGCAGCTCTCCCCACCTCTCTCCTCCTTCCCCCAGGTCAGGAAAATGGAAATAAGAAATTCACTTTTCTCTTTTTTTTTTTCATTCCAAGCCGATTTAATTTCTCTAAATTAAAAAGGACTCTGCATATATAAAGGTCATTTTAGCTCTGTATTATCTTCATTAATAGCAAACTGAAATCTAGCTGTCTCTGCTTTCATCCAATCATGATGCCTGAGGATGCTATCAGCAAGGCCCACTGGAGCACAGAACCTCAGACACAATCATCAATTCTTGAGGAAAGAGGCAAACATGATTCAGTTCACATTATTTAGTTTATATTGATATCAGAATTATAACTATAATTTTACTGGGTTTTACCACATACTGCTTCTTTCGACTTAAGGAATTTCTTCAGGAAACAATAAAATCATTGTGTTATACATTTTCTGCCTACTCAGACTTTGTAGTTCCTTTGTTAGAAGTCAGGCAGTCTTTGTGACCCACTGTGGTTCTTTCTCTATAGGAAGAAGGTTTTTGTCACTGTAGATATATTTCCTATAACCAGAGTCTATAGCCTCTTTTGGGAGATCAGTTAAATGTCTATTAATAAATCTAGGATAATGTAAAATGATTGAATGTTTTAACAGAATGATTTGGGTGTGACTCAAACAGAAAAGGAATGTGCGATGGGGAAACAGGATCAGATGCATTATCTGGACCTGACTGAAGCTCAGTGGATCATAGGAACAGATGACATATTATACACAGTAGAATTTAACATTTAATTTGATATAAATATCAGGTTAATAATAATATATTATTATATACAATAAAATAATATTGTATGTGAATAACCTATTCATGTTATATAAACATAAATATTTATACTATATAATTAATAATAAATTATAACAGAATGAGAGGTTACTCTCAAACTTACCTATATAGAAAAGGAGATACAATAAATTAGTTGATGAACCTGCAAATTCATTTATAGTGAAATAATAAAAGCAGAATTAAGTATTAAGTACAAATCCCAGAGAATATATCTATAAATTTATTAAGTTGGCCTATTCCAATGTGTTAGTTTTTGTTTTATCTTATTATGATTATGTTTTATTATTATTTCTGTTTGTTTTTTGTGAATAACAGAAAGAGAGTGGATGCAGATGGGAGGCAAGGTAGTAAGAAGAACTCAGAGGAGTGGAGGGAAAGGAAACTATAGTCAGGATGGATTAGATACAAAATATTTTATATTTTTATAAATTAGTTAAAATATAGAAAAAAACAACAGTAAATTAGAAGACTGAATATTTCAGAGACACATTCTATCTGGTTTGAGACAGATGAAACTATTTAACCAAATAATCGAAAGACAGATTCCCAGCAGATGCTGGCTGGCTGTGAAAGAGGGGAAGGCTTCCTTGCCTAGAAAAATGAATCCCATGGACTCCTCAACATTATTAAATTCATTCATTTAACTCATTTATTCAGAACGCACTTGTTAAATACCTTATGTGTTTCAGACAACATATGACAGACTGGGCTTAGGGAAGTGAGTGGGCAATGGTCCCATCAGAGAAGGCTCTCAAGGTCTCATTCAGAATGATAAGCCAGATGTCTGAAGTTAGACACTGGAAAGCAATCAGTCACAGTATTTCATGTAGAAATAAACACACTACTCAAAAGTACACTTGTTAATAATATAGTTGTTATCTGTGAAATTTTCAACAGATTATGTAATTATTTTGCATATTCTTTTCTTCCAGTATAGTTTTTATTTTCTTTGATATGTCTGTTTTTGAAATTAAGTCTATCTTTGTTTTTGTTTTGATTTTTGATAGTAGGGTTTTTTTTTTAATACAGCATATTCTGATTACAATTTTACTCCCCTCAATTCCTCCCAGATCCTCCACAGCCTTTCTTGCTCTCTCATTACAAAACAAACAGGCATTTAGAAAACAATAATAATAAAATAAGAGAAAATAAAATGAACAAACTAGAATTGGTCGAAACAAACAAACTGAAAAAAGAAGATACAAAGAAAAAGCACATGAAATAGATTTAAACACACACACACACATAAAATCCCATAAACACAAAAGCAGAAACCTTACTATGTAGGCAAGGAAAAAAAAAGGAATCTGTAAGTGAAACAAACTAACAAAAAGCCCAGACACAGTGTTATGAGACAAAGAACCTCCGAAAACATCATCGAGTTTGCTTTGTGCTGACCATCTGTTGGTGGGCATGGGGCCTTCCATTAAGTGTGGATTATATAGTGAGTGAAACTCTAGTAGAAGACTAACTTTCCTTTTCCAGTGATTATCAGGTAGAGATAGAATCTAGGTTAGGGGATAGGGGCGTCTGTCCACTTCCCCTTTCACACCTGGGATCCCGTCTGGCTTAGACCTGTGCAGGCCCTGTGCATGCTGTCCCAGTCTCTGAGTTCGAATGTGCATCATCCTGTTGTATCTAGAAGGCCTTGCTTTCTTGGTGTCTTCTATCCTACCTGGCTCTGTCTCCTCTTAAGCAGAGTTTCCTGAGCCCTGAGGGATGGGGTTTTGTGGATATATTCCATGTAGGACTGAGTTTCTCATGGTCTATCTCTCTGTGAACATTTTCCATCTTTGTGTGTCTTTGTGTTTGTTTCCATCTACTGTAAGGGAAAACTTCTCTAAAAATGGCTGGGAAAAAAACAAAACAAAACACTAATTTATTAGTCCAGCAGAATGTTGTTAGTAGTCATCTTATTGCTATGTTACTTAGCAAACCAACAGTATTCCATTATCCCCTAGCTCTTCAACCTGTCTACTCTCAGGTTTTGACTGTCACAGTAGTATCCTCATGGAGTAGAGCTTAACATCCAATCAGATAGCAATTTCTTCCTCCAACGACTTTGTACCACTATAGCAGCAGCCTATCATACAGACATGTCACCATTGTAGGGTGTGCAGCTGGCTAACGTACAGACATGTCACCATTGTCGGGTGTGTAGCAGCCTATCATACAGACATGTCACTATTGTAGGGTGTGTAGCTGGCTAGCGTACAGACATGTCACCATTGTAGTGCATGCAGCTGGCTAGCATAAAGGCATATCATCATTGTAGGGTGTGCAGCTGGCTAGAGTACAGACATGTCACAATTGTAGGGTGTGTAGCTGGCTAGCGTACAGACATGTCACCATTTTCGGGTGTGTAGCTGGCTAGCGTACAGACATGTCACCATTGTCGGGTGTGTAGCTGGCTAGCGTACAGACATGTCACCATTGTCAGGTGTGTAGCAGCCTATCATACAGACATGTCACCATTGTCAGGTGTGTAGCTGGCTTGGTGTTTGCCTTTCTCCTCTGTAGCATGCAGAGTACCTTACAAGACAATAAACTCTGTGAGAGGTTAAGGCTCTAGTTAGGCAACAGCTCAACTTCTCTGTATTCAGTGGTGTATGTATGTGTCCTCAGTAAAACAGCCTTACCATCAGCTTGTGTAGAGTGCCCCATAGCTTTGCAATAGCCTAGTTTGTTTGTGAATTTCCATGGGGTCCTTTTAAATAACATCATGATTCAGTATGACTCAGTGCTGAAAATGAGTGTTTTATTTCATTTTATTTCATAGGTAAATGTAACTAGAGAAAAGTCATCCTGCATGTATTTGCATACCTATGAATATTAACTGTTATATCTTCAATAAATAGACTACATTTTAGGAAAATAATTAGGCAATGTTCCTTTTATTTCTATTTTGTATAATAGTTTCTGATGTTTTGATGTTAATTTCTCTTTGAATATTCTGTGAAATTCTTAATTAAATTCATTTGGCTGTCAGAGTTTTAGGTTGGGAGATTTTGAATCACTACTTTCCTATCCCTTTTGGGTATATGCCTGTTTAACTTGCCTTTATAGTCTTGGTTTAATTCTAGTAGGTGGATACATCAAGAGGCTTGTCCATCATTTTGGTTTTCCAGTTTGGTTGGGTACAGATTTTTAAAGTATGATCTACTGATTCTCTGGATTTCGAAGGTGTTTTTTGTTATCTCATCTTATGTCTCTAATTTTATTAATTTCAACATTTCTTCTCAATAATTTAGTTAATTTGGCTAAGGGTTTATCAGTCTTATTAATATTCTCATAAACCAGCTCTTCATTTCATTGGCTCTTTGTTTTGCTTTTTTATCTTATGGATTTCAGCCCTAAGCTCATTTCTTCCCATATACTCCATTTGCATATTATTACATCTTTTTGTTGTGGGGCTTTTGGGTATGCTATTATTAGTATGAGATTTCTCCTTTTTTATTTTTTTAAATGCAGGTACTCATTGCTTTGAATTTTCCTTTTAGCACTTTCCTCTTAGCACTGCCTTCATTGTATCACATCAGTTTGGGTATATTTTGTTTTTGTTTTTATTCTATTCTAAAAACCTCTGAATTGATTATTAGTTTCTGTCTTGATCTATTTTTCATTCAGTAGTGAGTTGTTCAGTTTCCATGGTTACATAAACTTTTACTTGTTTGTTTGTTTCTATTGTTACTGATACCTAGCTTTTAATCTGCTGTGGTTAGATAGGATATGGGGTGTTATTTCAATTTTCGTATCTACTTAAACTTGCTTGAGCATGTGGATGTCTTTGGAGAAATTTCCATGAGTTGTGGGAATCAGGCATATTCTTATATATTTGGATAAAATGTTCTGAATATACCTATTAGGTTGATTTGGTTTATAACATCGATTTATAAAGCTCATTTACTTTTTGTGTGAATGACCGGTTTTTAGGTAAGAGTGTGGTACTGAAGGCTCCCATTATCAGTGCACGAAGGCAAACATGTGATTTAAGTTACCGTAGTGTTTCTTTTACTAAGTTGGGTGCCCCCATGTGTGGTGAATAGATGTTAAGAACTGCAATGTCTTCTTGGTGAAATTTGCCATTGAGAGCATGTTGTGTCCTTTTCTATTTCTTCTGATTAGTTTCAATTTCAAGTCTATGCTTTGTCAGATATTAAAATGGGCACACCAGCTTTGTTCTTACATCAATTTATTTGGAGTAACTCTTTCCATCATTTTGCCGTTAGGTGGGGCGGCGGGGGGGGGGTGTCCATCCTTGATGTTAAGAAGAATTTCAGACTCAGCCCTAAATGGGATATCTTTATCAAGTCCTTCCCTTAAGCTCAGGAACCCAGCAGAAAAGGAAGCAGAAAGAATGGAAGAGCCAGTGGGGAGGGAGGACAGCAAGAAAACAAGGGCTTCGAAATCAGCGGTTTTAAACCTGTGGGTTTCAACCCCTTTGGGTGTTGAATGACCCTTTTACACCTTCAGAAAACACAGATATTTACTTTACAATTCCTCACAGTAGCAAAATTACTACTATGAACTACCAATGAAAATAATTCTATGGTTAGGGTTCACCACAACATGGTGAATTGTATTAAATGTTCACATCATTAGGAATACTTAGCACCAATGTTCTTAATCAACCTGAGCCAACCTCAAGTGGACTCACAGAGACTCAGGCAGCATGCACTGGACCTATACTGATCTTCACCAGGTCTTCTGTGTATGTATCATGGCTTCTAGTTTAGTGTTTTATGGGATTCCTGAGCATGAGCAGAAGTGGATCGCTGAATTCTTTTTCTTTCTCTTGAGCTCCTTTCCTTCTCTTGATTTGTCTTGTCCAACCTCAATGTGAACAATTTTATTTTATCTTATTATATTTTATTTTCTTATTTTTAAATGAATTAGTGAATGAATACCTAGTCACTAGGGTAAAGGCTAAGAACAAGGGAACTGCTGTTTATACCTCCTGGGAGAAAAGGAAAGAAAAGCTGTTTTCTCTAATGTAGTGATCCTGAGTACATCAACCAGTCCAGGGCAGCTCTCATGTTCAGGAGTATTTGACCAACTTATTATGATTCCACAGTATCTTCACATTTTTTATGTGGTTACATTTTGCTGGATTTTTGAAAGGGGGATTGTAGTTTTGTTTTGCTTTTGTGTTTTGCTTTTGGAGGCTTTTATTGTTGAGTTGGGTTATCGGGTTTCTTTTCTTTGGGGGGGAGAGAATGTAGAGTTGGTTGTTTAAGGAGGGAGAGAAGATATGGATGGACTTGGGGAAGTGATAAAATATAATCAAATATGATGGGTCCCTCCCTTCTGCCTCAGCTGCAAGACACCAGAGCTTGCCACTGGAGACACAACTCACACCTGCTGTGCCTGAAACAAAGGCTCACTACTCTGAGTTCTGCCTTTGAGGATTCCAGAGGAAACTGCACCTGCTGGCTGGCACGTACACAGCCTGAGGACATCTGTTGTTGACCTCCTCCCCCACTGTGGACTGCGCCTCCAGCCACACCCTGACTCGAGACCTGTGGGATGCCCTGAGCCATCACCTTCAGCCCAGCAGTGGGCTTCCTTTTGACTTCCCTTTGACTTTGTTGGACTCTTCTTGACTCCTCCCGAATTGCTTATGTTATTCAAATGTCATTGTAACCTAGAGATTCAGTTTTGCTTTCATGTATATAAATGTTGAACCCCTCAAAAAAAGACGAGCCTTGATTGGAAACCTTCAACTTGGCTTCATGTCCTTTTGTTCTCTAACTCTGTGTTTCAGGTCTCCTTTCTCCCTTCGGTTGAGGCAGAACCCCGTTCATGAAACTGCGGGACAGTTTCACAAATATATTGAAATTTTAAAATGTTTTATATAATAAAGATATAACAAAAAGTAAATAAAATAACTTATTTTGAAGGGTTCATGTGCATAGTAAAAAGAATGCAAATTCCTTTTAAGTCAGCAAACCATGACTCTTGTCCATAGAAAAAGTATAACTTCATACTTAGCTAATGAAGAAGAATACTATTCATGCTGACATTTTGGAAATGTCAGAATTGGAATTACTACAGGTCATGTGCCTAGCATAGTATCTGGTGGTCAACTAATGATTACAATTCTATAACTGCTTTATAGACTGTAACTGACATGTTTACAACCCCAAATTCACCCAAAGACTCCCAAGAACTCTTCCAGATTTCTAAATCCTGTGTAAATTTCTTCTCTTTATGTAGGAGCTTCATGACAAAGCTGAAGACATACTTTAAAAGTTTAAAGTTTAAAGTATGACTTCCCCCTTATTATCTTGTCATCTCAGGTATGTTACCTAACCAGTTAGAGCTCAATTTCTCTAGGAAGAAAAATTGTACTAATACTTTCTCTATCACAGGGACCTTTAGAAGACACTAAATAATTAAATAGCTGCAAACAATGTAAACACTCCATAGTATAATTAACAGTAGTGTGAGAAGTAGTAATAAAATAAATAATTCTCAGGTATTGTTTGCTAAAATTCATGTGTTTTGTTTGTATGCTTTGTTCTGCTAGTTTTGTTATTGTTTGTTTGTTTGTAGTGCTATGGACTGGTCCCAGGCTTCAGTATATGCTAGATGAGCTCCCAACACTGAATAACATTCACAGTCATTTTGTTAAATTGTAAGACATGTTCTCATTAAATTACTCACACTCATCTTGAGCTCAGTTTTTAATACAAATTCCCCTTGAACTTGAGTTCCTCCTGCCTCAACCACCAAAGTTGATACAATTTCAGGCATTTGAAATCATAACCAGAGCAATATGTGTTCATAAATATCTCCAGACACTGTTTATCTGTTTGTCTGCTCATCTATGTATGTATGTATGTATGTATGTATGCATGTATGTATGTATGTATGTATGTATCTATCTATCTATCTATCTATCATCATCATCTATCAAATCTATCATCTATATGTCTCTCTAGCTATCTAGCTAGCTATCTAACTATCACTACCAACCACTCATTTACTTGTTTGTTTGTTTGTTTGGTTTTTGGTTTTTCAAGGCAAGGTTTCTCTATATAGCCCTGGTTGTCCTAGAACTTACTCTGTAGACTAGGCTGGCCTCAAACTGAAAAATCCTCCTGCCTCTCTCTCTCAAGTGCTGGGATTAAAGGTATGCGCTATCACTGCCCAGCATGTCATTTGTTTTTTAAACTATCTATTTATTTATGCATCCACTATAATCTATTTTTGTCTTAAATTAGTTCAGATTTGTTTGAATTTTTCCAATCACATGTTTTCTAAGTTTAACTAAAATATAATTACAAAAATTTTCCACTTCTTTTCCTCTCTTGAGCCCTTCTCATATATCCTCCCTCTAACATCTTCTGTGACAGCTTAGCCTCTCTCAAATCTGTTTCTCTCCCTCTCTCTATTATTATTGATATATATCTACAAATACATAATTATAAGTTTCTGAAAATTAAAACACTTTTCTTTATATGACACATTTGTTACTGTAAATGAACCAAACTGGGGAGGGACATATGAACATGAACATAGGAAAGCATAGGAGGACTCAGCAGCAGTAGATCCGCAGGAAGACAGAAGAATGCATTTATGCCCTTACCTTATACTTATAGACAAGATACAATAAAAAGACAGGAGTGCTTCAGAAAAATTTAAATCACCTAAGAACGTACTTAAGGAATATCTGTTCATATACAGAGTTTTAAATTTTTATTTTCAAGTTAGTATTTTTATTTAAACACATACTGAAACTTGCAATGACATTTTCCTTATATAAAATTGAATCTCAATTTTTAACAAATTGCTTCAAAGATAATAACCATGAGGCATTGTGCTATAGTACGTGACTGTTTAAAGGAGCAGAATTTAAAGTAAAGCATTTAGATACTAGAAACTTAAGACTACCGCTGTTTTATATAAGATATTTCTTAGTTCAGTAAATAGAATATTACCTAGATATAAAAATTGTACGAGGGCTGTGTATGGCCTGCCCTGACAGAGACAAATCTTCCTTTTGGCCTGCAACTTTGCCTGGGGCACAGCCAGCAGTCCACACCCCCTCTTACATCCAGAGATAGCCTGCCACCCAGGAGGTCCAACACAACCAGGCTCACAGTTGAAACACACCCACTATACAACATGGGACCGCCACAGCGCACAGCAGACTAAGGACCACATGATCGTCTCATTAGATGCTAAAAATGCCTTTGACAAAATACAACACCCTTCATATTAAAAGTCTTGGCAATATCAGGAATTCAAGGCATATACCTAAATGTAATACAAGCAATGTACAGTAAACCAACAACCAACATCAAATTAAATGAAGAGAAACTTGAAGTAATCCCACTAAAATCAGGGACAAGACAAGGCTACCCACTCTTTCCCCATTTAGCCAATATAGTACTCTAAGTTCTAGCAAGACTATTTAGACAACAAAAATGGAAACAAATTGGAAAAGAAGTCAAGTTATCACTATTTGCAGATAATGTGATGGTATACATAAGCTACCACAAAAATTCCATTGGAGAACTCCTACAGTTAAAAAACATTTTCAGCAAATTGGGTAGATGTAAAATTAACTGAAACAAATCAGTAGCCTTCTTCTACACAAAGGATAAACATACAGAGAAAGAAATTAGGGAAACAACAACCTTCACAATAGTCAAAAATAAAACTATCTCAGCGTAACTCTAACCAAGCAAGTAAAAGATCTGTATGCCGAAATCAAGTCTATCAAGAAAGAATTAAAAGAAGAACTCACAAGATGGAAAGCTCTCCCATGCCCATGGATCAATAGGATTAACAGAGTAAAAATGATTATCTTACCAATCTACAGATTCAGTGAAATCCCCATTAAAACTCCAACTCAAATCTTTACAGAGATAGAAAGGGCAATTCTCAACTTCATCTGGAATACCAAAAAACCCAGGATAACCAAAACAATGCTCAACAATAAAAGAACTTCTGTGGGAATCACCATCCTTGACCTCAAGCTGTACTACAGAGCAATACCATGTAATATGTGATATTGGTACAGAGACAGACAGATAGATCACTGGAATACATTTGAAGACCCAGAAATAATACCTGTGGTCACTTGATCTTTGACAAAGAAGCCAAAACCATACAGTGGAAAGAAGATAGCACTTTCTTTCCTTTATTTTTTTTTATTTTTCCCATGATTTATTAAAATTCAATGTGCTTGTAGTTTTTTTGTTCTCCTTGTTCTAAGTCATAAGTTCTTTTTAAAGAATGTATGTATTTATGTATGTATATATGTATGTATTTATTTATTTTACACTCCATAATTTATTTCCCTCACCCCATCCACTCTCCTTCTGCTCTACATCACATACCTCCTCCTCACCCCCCAACCCCTGTCTCCATATGGATGTCCCCACCCCCCACACCACCTGACTTCTAAACTCCCTGGGGCTCCAGTCTCTTGAAGGTTAGGTCTATCATCTCTGAATGAACACAGTCCAGGAAGCTTTCTCCTGCATGTGTGTTGGTGGCCTCATATAAGTTGGTGTATACTGTCTATTTGATGGTCCAGTGTTTGAGAGATCTCAGGAGTCTAGATTAATTGAGAGTGCTGGTCCTTCTACAAGCTTGCCCTCCTCCTCAGCTTCTTTCAGTATTTCCCTAATTCAACAGGCAGGAGTCAACTGCTTTTGTCCATTGGTTGGGTGCAAATATCTGCCTTTGACTCTTTCGGCTGCTTGTTGGGTCTTTCAGAGTGCAGTCATGCTAGGTCCCTTTTTGTGAGCACTCCATAGCCTCAGTAATAGTGTCAGGCCTTGGGACCTCCCCTTGAGCTCTTTGGGCCTGTTGCTGGACCATTTTCTTCCTCAGGCTCCTCTCCATTTCCTTCCCTGTAGTTCTTTCAGTCTTCCTGCTGGAGATGGGCTCTAGCATTTTCAACAAATGTTACAGGTCTAACTACCAGTCTGCATGTAGAAAAATGCAAATTGATCTATTTTTATCTTCTTGTACAAAGTTCAATTCCAAGTGGATCAAGGACCTAAACATAAAACCAAATATGCTGAATCTAATAGAATAGAAATTGGGGAAAAGCCTTGAACATATTGGCACAGGGGAAAATTTCCTGAACAGAACACCAATGGCTCAGGATTTAAGATCAACAATTGACAAATGGAACCTCATGAAACTGAAAAGTTTCTGTAATGCAAAGGACACTGTAAATAAGACAAAATGGCAGCCTACAGATTGGGAAAAGATCTGTTCCAACCCTACATCTGATAGAGGGCTAGTATACAAAATATACAAAGAACTCAAAAAGTTAGACTCCAGAAAACCAAATAACCCAATTAAAAGATGGGCTACAGAGCTAAACTAAGAATTTTCAACTGAAGAATCTCAAATGACCGAGAAGCACCTAAAAAAATGATCAACAACATTAGTCATTGGGCGAAATGTAAATCAAAAATGACCCTGAGATTCCACCTCACACCTGTCAGAATGGCTAAAATCAAAAACTCAGCTGACAGCAGATGCTGGTGAGATTGTGAAGAAAGAGGAATACTCCTCCATTGCTGGTGGGATTGCAGCTGGTACAACCACTCTGGAAATCAATCTGTTAGTTCCTCAGAAAATTAGAACTAGTTCTACCTGAAGACCCAGCTATACAACTTCTGGGTATATACCCTAAAGATGCTCCAACATATAACAAGACACATGCTCCACTATGTTCATAGCAGCCTTATTTATAATACCCAGAAGCTGGAAACACTAAAGATGTCTATAACAGAATGGATATAGGAAATATGGTACATTTACACAATAGAATATGACTCAGCTATTAAAAGTTAAGACTTCAGAAACTTGGAGGCAAATGGAAGGAAGTAGAAAATATTATCCTGAGTGAGGTAACCAGTCCCCAAAGGACATACCTGCTATGCACTCACTGATAAGTAGATATTAGCCCAAAATTCAGAATACCTATGATAAAATTCACAAATGATATGAAGCTTAACGAGAAGGAAGGCCAAAGTGTGGATGCTTCAAACCCACTTAGAAGGCGGAACAAAATAATCACTAGAGGCAGAGGGAGGGAAGAATCTGGGGGGAGAGGAGAGAGGGAAGATAAAAAAGAGTGGCAGGAGCAGCAGGGAGATAGAAACTGAAGAGACCATCCCAGGGACTAAACTACCAACCAAACAGCACACATAGAGCAGTCCATGGCTCCTGATATATATGTAGCAAAGGACTTCCTTACCAGGCACCAGTGGGATATGAGGCACTTGGTCCTGTGGAGTCTTGATACCTCAAATAAGGGGGATTCTAGAGGTGTGAGGCAGAAGTGAGTGGATGGTTGGGGGAGTACCATACTAGAGGCAAAAGGGAGGGGTGGGGTTGAATGGTTCATGGAGAGAATTCAGGGAAGGGGGAATTGCATTTGAAATGTTAACAAATAAAATGATTAATAATTAAAATGTGAAAAAAATCTGTATAAAGTGTATATACATGAAAGATAGACTAGAACCTGCTTGAAATATGTTGCATTTTTTTGTTGTGATCTATAAAGATTTGTCACATTTGTGTTGTGACTGTTAATAGGCCACCACATAAATGGGAATAATTCTAGTTGTATGTTGAAATGGGATAAAATATATCATTGTCAGAGTTAAGCTTACAGTGCCTGTGTATTCAGGAATTAAGATAAGTGGATGGAAGAAGAACTTACTGGGTCCCTCAAAAGCAAGGGCTACTTCAGTATATTAACTGAACCAGAAGATGGCTTTGTGGGAACTCTAAGTTGTAGCTATTTGGCCACAAGTTTTATAGCCCCAAATTGTGAGTAGTGTGTAAAAGGGGTGTGTGTCTTATAGAACACGCTTAGTAGACAAGAATGAGTTCCTTAGCTATCTCCCCATCCCAAAATATGTAATTTCATTCTTTAATTTTACATATAAATAATTTGTATATAAATTGGCTTGACTTTTGCTTTACCTAAATAAAGAAATAATTGATTTTTGATTTCACTAACTTGAAATATGAGGCAGCTATCTTTTAAATTTTGTACTTCTGCAAAGTATAATTAACATGCTTTATGATATTACCATTTTAGAACATATGGTTATTTTTCTCATGAAAATTGCAGTTCTGTCTAATTTCACCATAATCCAACTATATAAATATCTGCATAAGCCTTTGGTGACCATTTACATTCAATCTATATTTTTCTGGCCTACCTTAGACAACTGGGATTCATATTTTCTATTAGCAGACTTTGTTTTCTGAACATTTTATGAGTGTACTCCTATAGTAATTGGTCTTTGTGCCTGGCACAATGAAGGTAACATAGCTGAGATTCCCTTATGTTTTATTTGTGTCAAACTTTCTTCTATAACACTGCTGATTAGGATTTTAGTTTATAATTACATATGCTTATCTACTTATAAAGAATTGGTAACTTGAGGTATCTGTAATTTTAAGGCTTTGAAAATAATTAATTATGGTTACTCCTATATATAATTTTATATGAAGGTAATCTGTTAGAGTATGTCAGACAGAAAATCTAGGTAATATGCTTCATGCATTAAGATTTTTGGGATCATTGAAATCACTGCATCATTTTATGCTCCCACCCTTCAGTATCTATTTTTTTCATATTTCTCTCAGTGTTTGTCTGTTTTAATTTTAATCAAGTAGGAGAAGTATTCCTTTTTGATATTACTTTCTAAAGACAATACTGAGAATTTTTAAAAATAACTGCATAGTTATTCACACATCTTTTTTGTTGTACACTGACTTCTATCTCTCTTCTCACTTTTTCCCCATATACTCTTTTCATTTAGTGAGAAGACTGGAGACAGAGAGATGCAGACTAAAGACTATGTTGCCTCTTCTCTTGCCTCATTATTTGTTTGACCCAAAGAAAACTTCCCTTGTTTTTCATATTTTCTTATTGCTTTTCTTTCTTTTTCATAATATTACAGGGTTATATTACCTTAATGTTAGCCAACAACAGGCTCAGAATCAATACATATGACAATTTGGCATGATTTTTCACATAAACAGACACAAAAATATTTTCCCCTTTTTTTCTGTTCCAAGTCCTCCTTTAACAACTCTAAGACAAAATGTTAATTTATTTTTCAAAACTAGATGTTTCTCTAGCTCAGGAAGCCAAGGAAGCTAAATCCTAAAAGTAACAGAAGCCATCTAGGAAAGGCTATAGCAAGCAAGTGAGTCTTCTGGTGATGGCTATGATGAGAACACTCTGAGATGTCCTCAGAGCCTTCATCCCACGATTGCTTTTTCCTGCTAATGTTTCTTTCCTACCACTATTACATAGCATAATGATTCCTGGGTATTAACTCAGCCTATTGGGAAAATTTCTTGCTGATGATCATGGAGATGAACTTTCATGAATAAATGCCATTTAGATTAATTAAAGACTTTATAGAATTTGTGATTTGATTTAAATAATTTTAGGAATAAAGTATAAGGAAATGGTTTAGTTGTTCTGCCCCAAAGATGTAATATAGTTAGAAGCAAGAATATGATGTGCCCCTTCTTAAGGAATAGTAAGTAAAGGCCGCATAATAAGGAATCCAATCAGATTTCATAAATTAAACTAAGAAACATAGGCTTGGAACAGATTTGTTATCAAGGAAAACCATTCATTCTAGGTCAAGTCCAAGGTAAAAGCCATAGGTGTGCATGAAGATAAAGCAAGGTCATGTGAAACTGTTGCTTTGAACTTATAATGAGCTTGTAGAATAAAACACTACTATGAAATTACTATCATCATCCTTCTAGAATTCCACTTTTGTGTAACCGTTTATCTATAAAGTAATTCTTTCTTCCATAGAGAACTCTTTGTCTAAAATGCTGAAAGCAATGATAAAGTTTGGTGTATCACTTTCTTGTTTCATCCAGTGTGCATTTTGTCTGTGTTCCTAATTTTCTTTCTATGTTTTTCTTTCTTTCTCCTTGGCTCACAAAGAGTTAAAAATTCCCACCCTCTGCCTAGCCAGCAGAGGTCCCTTGAGCCATAGAGAAAAGAACTCAAGTAACTAAGCTTTTTATCTTAATTTCCTGCTGCTATCAGCAGGAGTTATATTTCCAGAAGTTACTAGTATCTGGGCTCAGAGAGAGAAAGAGTTAATTTGACAGAAGACAGAAGCTTTTGGTCCCAGAACAGCAAGAAAGGGTTAAATTTCCAAAAGTCCACATCTTTTGGCCCCAACCACCAATGCCATACCCTGCTACCTTCCTCAGTTGTGTGGATGCTGGGAAGACTTTCAGCAGTAAAAGTAAGGATTCCAGAATCCTCTGCTTTATTTACATAAACAGATCTGCTTGTCTGAGAATGAAAACAAAACAAAACAAAACAACAACAAAACAAAAATGAAAAAACTGTATTGACCAAAGTACCATATGTTGTACTCAAATTTTCTAGTCAAGAGGAGCCCAACCCTAATAAGTACATCTCCAGCACAGCTTCTGTATCCAAGGCTCAGAGAACATTGCAGAAAAGGAAGCAGAGAAATTTTAAGAGCCAGAATACCAGGAGGACTGCTCTGAGATGATAGCTCTTAGAAATGACATCACCATAGGGAAGGTGCACTCATGATACTTCAACAATATAGCTGCCAAGGCAAGACCCATGTAAAGACACAACAAATATGCCTACTAACCTGGGAAGGAGAAAACTCACTGGGTTCTGCACCTATGAAATAACTACAGCCGACTAATAATGACTGCTGAGAAGGAGAAATAGTCTTCCTCAATGATGAACATCTGGACTGATTATTCAATTCCAAGTGGTCAGCCCTGAACACATGCACATACAAGTTACAATTAAACAGACTCAATAGGGTCTGTGTGTGTATGTGTGTGTGTGTGTGTGTGTGTGTGTATGTGTGTGTGTGTGAGAGAGAGAGAGAGAAAGAGAGAGAGAGAGAGACAGAGACAGAGACACAAAGAGAGAGGGGGAGGGAGAGAATGGGAGGAGGAGAGATGGGGAGAGGGGGAGGGATAAGGTGAGGGAGAGGGGGACGGGGAGGAAGAGGAAGAGGAAGAGGAAGAGGGAAAGGCTGAGACAGAAAAAAAAGACATACAGAAATAATTAATTAAAAAAAAAAGAAGAGGCCATAAAAGTGAGAGGAAGTAGGATTTATGTGGAAAGTATTGGAGAGAAAAAAGGAAGGAAAAAGTAAAACAGTATATGTCAACACACACAAAGAAAGCAAACATATATAGTCAATTTCTAAATCAGTAAACATGGTTTTCAGAGGCTGGGGCCCAAAGATTGGAAGATGTTCGTCATTGGATGTAAAGTTTCAATTAAAATAAAAGCAATGCCTTCCAGAGATTTGCTGTATATCAGAGGACCAACATTTAATAGTACATTGTATATTTGAAATTTTCTAAAGATACATTCTAAGTATCCTCTCTCAGGATTATAAATTTGTGAGAAAAAGCAGAGTTCAGTATCCTGATCTGGCATTCCATGACATTCACATGTGTTGCAGCCTGATATTTACACTTCAAGTGTAAATAGTCACTTGTTAATGACTATAAAACACCACTACAATCTACTTATTAACTTCCTTATAAATACATATTCACAAAATGTTAATTTATAATGTAGAAAAACTGATTAAAAATCTTAATTATGTTTTAAGACTGACTTTTTAAGTGACTTTCTGTATTTGACAGTTTATATACACATACCCCAGGCTGTCACACAGAAACATTGCTTGCACTTATGCAATGATGCATTGTGACATCACATGCAGTAGCACTTCAGTTATCTAAAGGTGCCTTGTGATATTACGCTGAAGCTGTGTCATCACATTGGAGCTGAAATATCTCAACGCACAATTGTGACTAGACAAAAGATTAGTTCCTATAAAATTGGAAGAATATTGCTGCCATGATGTAGCATTTTGCACATCCGGATTCGATGGATAATTTCAATTCAGTTATCATGCATATGGTTAAACCAAATGCATCACAAAACAAAGAAAAAATCACGCCTCTAGGAAAGGGACTGGTAAGTCTGAGACTGGGGACTGATTGGAATAGGAGAGAGGGGAAAAAGTCCTGTAGGAGGTAATCAGAAAACATTGGCAGTATCTACCAAGTGGTTGATGATAGGATTTACAAATATGAACAATATTTGGGACTCTACACTTCCAGACTTTACAGTCCAACATATTAGCAATGGAAATGGTATAACACCCATAATACTGTATCTTTCTCTGTAACTATTATGTATATTTTAAAGGAAGAATGCATAGTGTTAAGGAATTTTCCATAATTGCAATAGGACAAAACTCAATCATACATGTATTTTAGGTTCAATTTCTAATGTGGTTATGGTCTGGAGCACACAGTGAAAGAAAAAATGCTCTTCATACAAGGTGTCATCAAACTTGGGCCCATGTTCAACTAATTGCAAAAAAAATCCTTTATCTTTTTTTAATATTGCTCTTATGAAGGTTTATGTTGGTTTAATAACTATTTATTGATTATTTTCCTGAATAGGCAGCACTTATTGCTCTGCACAGTCTCTAACGACAGAAGTGTACCAAGGTGGGCAGACTTCCAAGGGTAGTTCAGAAATTTTATGCATTGAGTATAGGCTCATAATGGAACAGGCATTGATACAACTCTGGGTGTTGTTATTATAACTACTACTATTACTATTTTGCAAAATGAAATGGTTAGAAATGTTATCAGTATCAGCAGAATTCTTATGTCCACAGCAGCACAATTAAGAAATGATAGTTAAGTAAACTTAATTATCTTATTGTAAAATTGACTCAACAAATAAATCTGGCTGCTAGTAATTTATTTTTAACTTGTTTGTGTTACTTTCTTGTTTTTCTCTATATCTCTTATCTGTCTGTCTGTCTGTGTTTGTGTATGTCCATCTCTCTGTCTGTCTGTCTCTTTCTCTGTTTCTGTCTATCTGTCTGTTTCAGTCTCTCTCTCTCTCTCTCTTTCTCTCTCTCTCTCTCCTCTCTCTCTCTCTCTCTCCTTTTCTCCCTTTCTCCCACTTACCCTCCCAGCTTTCTCTCTCTCCTTTTCAGGTTCTGATTATGTAGTCTAGGCTGATATGTAACCCAACATCTGTCTCAGCCTCCCAAGTTTTAGGCTTAGACAATGGTTAGCTTTCATTAGTAATCATCCTTTATCATCCATTTAAAAATCATCCCACTTTCCCCATTATAAGTGTATAATATAAAAGGCAAGGAATTTGGTGCTTAGCTTTGCAGACTCATGTTTTACCCATTACTAGTGTCTCCCATCCATGTACCTGATATGGGCATCTTTTCCTCTCAATGCTACAAAGAGAACATTTAACTCATGGGATTTTGACAAAGACTCTCCTGTGCTCTTAGGCTACAGTGAGATGTGCATGTTAATCATCACTATTCTTTCTTGTTTCTTTTGGGTAGAATCTGCATCTCTGCATCTACACTTTTCCTATATGAAACACTCTGTATGATTATTGTAAAGAAAAAATGCTGAAAATAATTACATTTCAGGAAAGAAATACAATGACCACAAAAAAGTGACAGAGACCTACCATTTCGAACAAAGTATCTCTTAGATATTAATGCATAAAATTGACCTGAGAGAGAATTATTGGTCCTTCATTGTCAGTACAAAAATATGTACATGTACAAATAATTCAGCTTGGCTTTTGCAAACCTTGGTTATTCACAGACCCAAAGGGTCCTTTGCAATTTACAGGGACTCAGAGCACTACTGTGTATCATAGTTCATTTTAAGTAGAATTCAATATTTAAAAACTGAATCACCACCGACTTTGCAGGAATGTAGCTATTACTCCTGCATAAAGCAAAACCAAAGTGACATTAAAATCTGTAGCCCAGTAGGGTAGCTTCTACAGGAGAGGAAGGCCCATCAATTCCAACCATTATTTTTCAACACAAGCTATTCTAGTATGAAGTTAATGTCAGGCCCCAAAATATTCCCACCCCGAATCTCCCTAGGAGTCAGCAATTTAGATCTGTGGTTCTTCTTAATGGCCCCAGACAGAGGAAGAATTCTTAAAGAGTTTAACTACATTTAATAAACATAATTGGGCACTGAAAAAAGTTTGTTTTATACTTGGCAATATTCCTTCTCCTTCAGGAATGAGCTATTTAAAGATGCTTGAAGAGCATTCCTTTGTAGTAAGTTACAGTTCCACAAAATGGCATAAGCCCTGGCTCATGGGATGTTGTATCATTCAACCAAGGACTTTATATCCCAGGAAGGATATGTTAATGTTGAAAGATGAGGGATCAAGAAGAAATAAATCAATAAAACGCAACACCATTGGCCATTAGCATAGAGCTTGCTGCAGCTTTAGGTTTAATGCACAATCCCAGTAATATGCCGCTTCCTATTTATGTGTCAATTTATTTTAATTGTCATGTTGCATTTGCACATATTTATGGGGTACAGTTGCAATTTGGCACATGCAACACAGTTTGTGAAGATCAAATCAGAGTAATGCTTATTTCAATCTACCTATGTATTATATTTCTAGGTTTGGATGTCGTTTAGTGGCGAAGAGCATACCTAATATTAATATGTATAAGTGCTTGGGTTCAATTCTTTGTATGGTATATGGTAAACAAACAATGTACAAATGTACACATACACATATATTCTATCTGTCTATCTATCTATCATCTATCTGTCTATCATCTATCTGTCTATGCATCTATCATATATCTCTTTAAATATATCATCTATTATCTATCATTTACATATCTGTATATAATTTTTACACACTTTCATTTTCATTTAGTTTTCTTGTTTAGATTTTAATAAATTCATTTATAATACTCAGTGGAAAATGTTAATTAAATGGTCATTTTCAAGCTTGTTGCTTTCAGATTTTATTTTTGCCTAAGGTTTTCCCTTTGGAGTTGAGATTAATATTAAGAATTCATGTATGAAAGTTAGCGTTTTAGAAATTCTTGTTTTTATTACCAAGAGTCAATTATCTGTATGCATTAGCTTCTTACTTAAAATGAAATATGAAGGAAAATTTATAAGATATCTTAGAACCAATCTTCCTAAGCAAGGTTTAATCTGTCCACTGGGTGGTCTACCCATCTGTGTGTCCACAGGGCGGTCTACCCATTTGTGTGTCCACACGGCGGTCTACCTATCTGTGTGTCCACAGTATGATCTACCTATCTGTGTGTCCACAGTGCGCTCTACCCATCGTGTGTCCAAAGGGCGGTCTACCCATCTGTGTGTCCACAGAACGATCTACCCATCTGTGTGTTCACAGGACCATCTACCCATCTGTGTGTCCACAGGGCGATCTACCTATCTGTGTGTCCACAGGACGATCTACCTATCTGTATATCACAAGCTCAAAAAGAAGGAAGACCAAAGTGTGCGTGCATTGTTTCTTTTATTTTTTCTTATGATTGGCTGGCTATGATTTCTGTGTCTTCTCAGTGACTGGCTTTCCTCTGTTCTCAGCTGTGTTGTCCCACAGTCCTAGTTCCTTCTCCTTTGGTGAAGCTCCATTAGTAGCTTCATGAAACATTCACCTTCTCTAGCCTGTTACTAACCCTTCTCCCAGTTTCCAATGTCCTTTATTTATTAACTCTATAAAATTTATTTGAAAAACTAATAAAGACAGGAACATTTCAGAGCTTAGACAGTGCAGGCCAAACTTCACCTCTGGCAGTTTTTACCTCTGAATGATTTTTATCAAGGAACTGAATGACATTTTTTTGTTTATTCTTTTCTCATACATCATATCCCAAGCATAATTTCCCCTCCTTCAACTCCTCCCACTCTTTTGCCAACTTCCACTCCTCCTGTTACCCTTTAGAAAAAAAAAAAGAAAAAAACCAAAACAA
>NW_022196904.1:183176650-183199022 GCF_008632895.1 Mastomys coucha | reverse complement strand
AAAAAAAACATAAACAGGTCTCCCAGGGATATCAACTAAACACAGCATAAAATGTTTTAATAAGACTAGGCATAAATCCTCATATCAAGGCTGGATGAGGCAACCTAGTAGGAGAAAAGGGATCCTGAGAGGAGGCAAGAGAGTCAGAAACACCTGTATTCCCACTGTTAGGAGTCCCACAAGAACATTAAGCTGCATAACCAGAACTTACATGCAGATGACCTAACACAGACGCATGACTGTAGCTTCAATTTCTGCGAGCCCATATGATCCCTGCTTAGTTGATTCTGTGAGCTGTGTCCTTGTGGAATTAAGGAACAACGTGGCTCCTAAAATACTTCTTTCTACTTTCTCTGGGAGTTTTCTGAGCTCCACCTAAGCATTAAGAGGAGCAGAATGACTACAACAGAAGGAGAGGACATGTCTAGAGTCAGTGGAAGTAGGAAAATAAAAGCTCGGTAATTCTCTTCTCCAAAACAAGTCTGTAATAGCAAATAAAGTTGAAAGCCATTACGGTAAGTTTAGAGAGGAAATAAGTATAAAATAAGGTGAAGTGGGAATGGCACCTGGCTTTGAAATGAAGCCATTAGGAAAAAGGATTGAAATTCTGAGCAGCCTGTCAATAGGAACTGTGTCTGAGAATTGACACCAGGATTACTAATAAAAAAATCAGTGTCCTTTGTTTATTTTTAAGTATAGTGTTACCACTGTGCCTCAAGATTCCTACTGTTATAAATGAGATGCTGGGTAATGTACACGAACTTCAAAATTGATCCTAGAAACAAAACACAAAAAACAAAAAATCCTAGAGTTGGAACACTCTATTCTTCTCCTTATTATTAGACTCTAATATTCCCAGGGAGTAGTAATGTCTTTGGCCAATGTGTTGTAAATGAATCATTCTTTCTCCAGATTCAGAAAACTCCCATCCACCATACCTCCATCCAGTATCCCATAGCTTTATCAAGACCTTGAAATTAAAGACACAAATGTCTAAAGCAATCTCCCTTTCTCATTTTTTATTACATATACACAGCAACTTTTACTCCAGAAGAAAAAGACTTATGGACTCTGTGAAATAGGAAAGTGGTATCTTGCTTGGTATTGAAGTATTACTTCATTCAGCTCAGTATGATTTGTGTCTGCCCCTTCATCCCTGAAGGGAACTCTGAGGCTTATGATCTCTAAATCTTGTAGAAGCTGGATATAGATTGTGTCACGTGACTGCTGTAGGAGAGGAGAAGACATGTTTGGGGGCGGAAAATTAGTAGGCCATTGTTTTAGTTAGGGTTTTTATTTGTATGTTGGAATATCATGACTAAACCAACTTGGGGAGGAAAGAATTTATTTGGCTTATATTTTCATATCACTATTCATTATGAAAGGCAGTCAGGGCAGGAACTCAAACGGGGCAGGAACCTAGAGGCAGGAGCTGATGCAGAGGCCAAGGACGGGTGCTGCTTACTGGCTTGCTCAACTTGGCTTGTTCAGCCTGCTTTCCTGTAGAACCGGGACCACCAGCCTGGGGGTGACACCACCCTCAGTGGACTAGTCCCTCCTGCATCAATCACACAAACAAATGTACTATCAGGCTTGCCTACAGTCCAATCTTACGGGGACATTTTCTCAATTGAGGCTCCCTTGTCAAACTTGTGTCAAGTGACATAAAACAAGCCAGTGCAGCCATTATGTGAGAGAAAATAAAATACCAAGATTCATGTGGGAGACAGCATACTCATTCTTGATAAATAATCCACATGTTGTATGTGATACATATCATACTAGGCTTCTCATGGGATTCTTATGCATGCAAGACCTGTTAACTTTGGTCTTTTAATTGTCCTGTAACTGTAGGAGCATGGAGACTTTACAATGAAGTTACATTATCATGAACTACCACAATCCATCCAAGACATTTTTTAAATGGAAAGGGTTTTATCAAGCAGTCTAGAATAAGAGGTATAAACTGAGATTTTTTTTTTCTGTTTTGGAAGCCAGGTTATGAATTTACTTAATATAAAGTCTGTGACATATTTCCTAAACAAATTTGTTCAAGCTACAAATAATGAGTTTTTATACTCATTTCAGGATTTGGAAAAAAATTGAAATGTGCAAAGGGATCAAAATTAATTTCCCGTAAACGTTTCACAAGGGTGAAGACAATTAATTAACTTACAGTATTGGATTTATGAAATCTACAATAGTGGGAAAACAACCATACTAGGGAAATTCCTGAAAAATTATATAGTTATTAAGTACAAAAGTTATATATATCTTCAATATACCAGGTAGATATCTATTAATCTCTTAAGGTATATGTCTGCCACAGTGCTAGATATTGACTATACGGCCATGATAGAAGTATCTATGACTTGACTGAAAAGAGATAAAGAACCAGAGAAGCCACCCTGAAGGGGCAAAGAAATTATTTAACATATTAACAAACAGTTCAAAGTTTTGGTAAAGATAAAGGGAGCAGTGAAGGGGAGCAAGGGCTGCGTCAGGTCTACCCAGGCTGTGAACATGAGGCCTGAGGCTTTCATTCGTACCCTAGAATGAATCAGTCAAGCGGCCTACAATATTGTGTAATACATACAATGTAACTTTCAGGAAAACAACTCTGAAGACTGCTGACCGATATCTCTGAAAACATTTAGAATCATTTTAAGGACAATGGTAACTACAGAGATTTCTTAGTAGTTACCCTGAATTTATTATAACTGCTTTTTTGTGTTTTAAACTTATGTATATAAGCCTATATAATCCTGCACTACCCCCACTTGCTGGCTCATATGTTTTAGAAAAGTATAATAAAGCTATAATGTATTAAGTAGATATAACATAAGGCCATTTTACTAGTCAATGCCATTGCTGGGATTTGTGCACATGCTGACTCTAGAAAGTAGCTACTGCACAATTATGTCCTATGAACAATACCAGAAGGAAGGCCATAAGTCTGTGAAAGAAATTCTTCTTGATCCTTATTTTTCAGATTAGATTTTTTTTTTTCAGAATTCAGAACGGAAAACCCGTTAGAGTGCTGTGACCTGCATGCCTTTGGGATTGCCCTAACTGGGACAATAGTTAATGGAGAAGCTACAGACACAGGCACAGAAAAGCTGGGACCGGGTTGTGTGTGAGTGCTGATGGAGCTGCACCAGTAGCAGCCTGGGACCTAGGACTTTCCTTGTATGGAGGAGCAGAGAGGAGGGAGCTGCTTAGTAAATCTTGGGAAGGGGTCTCTGTAGGGGCTTCAGGCTGAAGCCATCCAGGAGGAGGAAGTTTGTATGGAGGAGCAGTAAAGAGGGAGTGCTTAGTGAATCTTGGGAAGGGGTCTCTGTAGGGGCTCATCCTGAAGCCATCCAGGAGGAGGAAGTTTGGATTGATACTTTTTGTACACCCTCCACCATCTACACTTGAGCTTGGGAAGCCCTTGCCTTCCAGAGGTCTGAAGCCCTGGGTCCTTGAAATGGCTTTGTTCATGCCAATTATACATATTCACTCAGAGCTTCATCTGCTCTTCACATTATGGCCCATAACTTTGTTCACTGCATGTGCAACAATAACAGCTAAAGCAGTTTCTAAGCATGTCCCTGTTGAAGCTGAAAATAATATGCTGGCTGGGCTTGGTGGTACATTCCTTTAAGGCAGAACTCTGAGTTCAAGGCCAATCTGGTATACAGACAATGCCAGAGTAGCCAGGGTCACTCACTGAGACTTTATTTCGAAAAGCAAAGCAAAATAAACAACTACTACATTTATCTCAGGATATCTTGAAGTTGAAATTTCCCCACAACACACTACTGGTTTCCCCATACACAGCCAGCATGAGGGGCCAGGACAGGCAAGTAACTGCTGCCAAGCACATGAAGACAATGCAATTATATTTATTCCAGCTGAACATAAACAAGCTCAGTACCTTGTAAAGGTACTTTTTTTTTTTTATGAGAAACTCAGTGACTACTGGACAGATAATTGAGTAAGAATGATTTGTACAATAAATGTGTCTAGACAAACACACACCATAATAAGAGATCTTTCACTCCATTCAGTTCTGCAGCTTTTATCTCCTGGGCCATTCCAGACACACCCATATATTCCTCCTGTTCTCTTGTTATCTACATATGCAGAAGTGTTTGAATTTTCCACAGCTTTCTGCTAACCTAGTTGTCTGTGAGCCACTCTGAAAACAATATAGAACAGAGGTCTACAGAGCGATGTAAAAGAAAGAAGCTGACTTGAGGGTCCCTGTTGTGGCAATCAGCCCTGTGCTGATCTGTTGCAGTGACAAAAACACCTGAGAAAATCATTTAAATAAATCATGTTTCTTTCTTTGGAGCAGGTGATGAGAAGGTTCTGCATGCAGAGGCATTTGCTGCCAAGTCTGACCACTGGTGACTGATGGCTGGAACTCAAAGGTGGGAGGAGGCACCTGACTCATGCAGATTGTCTTCTGACCTCGACAGGTATATTGTGGCATGCATAGACCTACATGTGAGTACTGACACAAATGCATGTATGCATGATTTGTTTGTTTGAGACAGGGTTTCTATGTATAGCCCTGGCTGCTCCAGCGCTCACTATGGAGACCAAGCTAGCCTATAAGCCAGAGATCTGCCTGCCTCTGCCTTCCAAGTGCTGGGATAAAGGGTGTGTGCTCCCCTGAGTGGCACATGCATGAAGTTTTTAAAGGAAGAAGAAGCTCGTTTGACCTGTGTCTATGGTTGACAGGAGTCATTGCTTTAAAGCCTGTGGCAAAGCAGGCACATTATTGATAGGTGTTTTTTTTTTAAGGATAATTATGACTTTATTAAGGTGAAAAGTGAATTGAAAAAATACATACAGAATATTTTGAAGTGACTTATTAACATTACAGTCAAAGGTACAAAGAATGCTATTTATCTATAATGAATTTAGACTATTATAAATTCAGATCATGCCTTTTAACACTTCCTCTCACATATAATCATAGCCACATAGATGCATTTTGCTAAGTGGAATGAAGAGATTTTTATATTTTTATTATACTTGTGCCTGTCTTTTCTCCTTAAAAGTGTATTTATATTCTCTAGGTAGTAAGTCTTTGGAATTTTTCATGTGTCAAAAGATTATCATGCAGGATTATTCTGGTAGCTATTTCTACATGTTATTGTAACTATGATTCTGGCCAGAGAGGTGATGAACTAGTGGTAGAAAACCTTTATCACAACATTTAATACTATAGGAAGGGCATATAAAATATACTATATTTACTATATTTTTCTCACAGGGC
The DNA here is from genome assembly GCF_008632895.1 of Mastomys coucha. Taxonomy (NCBI): domain Eukaryota; kingdom Metazoa; phylum Chordata; class Mammalia; order Rodentia; family Muridae; genus Mastomys; species Mastomys coucha. The sequence continues at coordinate 183,193,750 of NW_022196904.1, read as the reverse complement.
TGCTTTAGAAACCATGTTGGTCTTTTTGTCTTTGTCCTTCTATCTGTGTCTAATTCTCTTTTCCATTACAGAACTCTCTAGCTTTGATATATACTTAAATTATTTTCATTTACTCAAATTCTCTTCAATGTTTTCTGTCTAGGGTATTCAGTTAGAATGACACTATAATGTTTTAAAACAACTCCCAAATTCTTGTTGCTATCCTATTTCTTTTTTAATTAGATATTTTTCTTTATTTACATTTCAAATGTTATCCCCTTTCTGGGTTTCCCCTCCAAAAACAAAACAAAACAAAACAAAAAACCCTATTCCCTACATCCTCTCCCTGCTCACCACTCCACCCTCTCCTGCTTCCTGGCCCTGGCATTCCCCTTCACTGGGACATAGAGCCTTCACAGAACCAAGGGCCTCTCCTCCCATTGATGACCAACCAGGCCATCCTCTGCTCCATATGCAGCTAGTCCCACCATGTCTACTCTTTGGTTGGTGTTTTAGTCCCTGGGAGCTCTGGAAGTACTGGTTAGTTCATATTGTTGTTATTCTTATGGGGCTGCAAACCCTTCAGCTCCTTGAGTCCTTTCTCTAGCTCCTTCATTGGGAACCCTGTGCTCAGTTCAATGGATGGCTGTGAGCCTCTACTTCTGTATTAGTCAGGCACTGGCAGAGCCTCTCAGGAGGCAGCTATATCAGGCTCCTGTCAGCCAGCACTTGCTGGCATCCACAATAGTGTCTGGGTTTGATGATTGTATATGGGAAGGATCCCCAGGTGGGACAGTCTCTGGATTATTCTTCCTTCAGTCTCTGCTCCACATTTTGTCTCTGCAACTCCTTCAATGGGTATTTTGTTCCCTTTTCTAAGAAGTATCGAAGTATCCACACTTTGGTCTTCCTTCTTCTTGAGTTTCTTGTGGTTTATGGATTGTATCTTGGGAGTCTGAGCTTCTGGACTAATATCCACTTATCAATCAGTGCATACCATGTATGTCCTTTTTATAATATCACAGTGTAATATGGTGAGAAGGGGTGCCATAGCAGGCCCATGCTAAGGCACCACTCCCTGAGGTACCCGGCCATATGACTGGTCTAGTATAAAATGAAGTTCATTTGGGTCATGTGTAGGGGGGTGAGAAGAGAATGGAGGCAGAAAAAGAAAGGGGACAGAGAAGGATAGAAAGAGAGAAGAGATAGAAAGAAGGGAAGAGGCCTACCAGGAACATAGGAGTGGAGGAAAGACAGGGAGAGGGAAAGAGGCCAGAAAGAGTGAGGAAAAAGGCCAGACAGTCCTTTTATAACAGCCTTGTTCCTACCTGGCTGTTGCTAGATAACTACTGGGCACAGCCCAGAACAAATGGAACAATTATAGCAATAAGGAGTTGAAGAGAAAATTTACCTACCTCACTGCATCCATGAGAGACAGAGAAAGTGCAATGTGTGTGTGTGTATATCTGTGTATCTGTGTGTATCCGTGTGTATCTGGTGTGTGTGTGTGTGTGTGTGTGTGTGTGTGAGAGAGAGAGAGAGAGAGAGAGAGAGAGAGAGAGAGAGAGAGAGAGAGAGAGAGCATTTCTTCTAGGCTCCACCTCACAGTTTTGATCATAAAAAGAGAAAGAGCTATAAGAATATGTTCTGGCGAGGTTTGGGGAAAGGCAGCAGGCCCATGCCGAGGCATCCCTTCCCCCTGAGGGCTCAGAGTCACACCTATTTAGTATAGAATAGAGTTTATTTAGGGCATGGGGAGGGGAGTTAAGAGGGTAGCAGAGGCAGGAAAAGGCAGAGAGTAGATAGAGAAGATAGTAGAGAAGTGGGGGCCAGTCATGACCATGAAGAGAGAGAGGGTAAGGGAATGGGGAGAGAGGGGAAACGTAGGGGCAAGAGGCAAGGGAGAGAAGCAGGAGTGAAAGAGAAAGGAGGGGGCAAGTAGCCCCTTTTATAGAGCCAGACCTACCTGGCCATTGCCAGGTAACCATGGTGAAAAGCATACCTAGTTGTTGCCAGGTATCTGTGGGGATGGAGTTTATACAGAATGCTAACACCCACAGTTACCTGACAAAAGCCAAGTATGCCTGATTCACTATAAAATGCTTACCCCCTCTTGACTCTCTTACTCTCTTCCTCTCTTCTCTTCTCTTGTTGTCTTCCTTCTCTGTCCCTTCTCTCCTCATTCGCCTCCTCCTGCTCTCTCTCTCTCTCTCTCTCTGTCTGTTTCTCACTCGGTCTCTGTATTTTTCTTTGTCTCCATGTCTCTACTCCCTCAACTCCCCTCCCCTTGCCCTAAATCCTAAATAAACTCTATTCCATACTATATTCCTCATGTCTGGTCCCTCGGGGGGAAGGAATGCCTCAGCATGGCCTGCAGAAGCACCCCCTTTCCCTGCACCATACCGTGCCTCTACCAAGCATACCCCTACCTTCCCTGGCCTTTTTATAAAACATGATAGATAGACAGACAGACAGACAGACAGACAGACAGACAGACAGACAGATAGATAGAGAATGTTACAGCAACTATGTTGGAATATTTTCAAGAGTTAATGACTATGCTCACTCCCTCTATTATTTTGGTTAATTTTTCCAAGAACCTATGGCGGCAGGTGTTATTTTTGTCTCTGAAAAAAATAAAAGTTGAGACCAAGGCTGGTTATGTAACTCTCTAGAGATAATTCAAAATATGAAGGAGCTGATACCAGCATTGAAGAAGTATCTATCTTACAAACACTGGAAGGAACCTACTTGGTTCCTTTATGTATCTTTCATAAAGGCATAACCTTCTTCATTGTTTTCTGGAGTCTGAAGTACAGAGAGTACAAACACTAATTTCAATTCATTCTATTCATGGAAATGAGCTCAAGGCCACTGAGCAAGTCCTGGCTCCAGCTATGTATCAAAAGAAAAGGCCACACAGATTCCAAGAGAGTTGTATCTTGTATCTTGGCCCCTCATAACAAAGAGCCTTGGAGATCCCATCAGAGGTGACAAGGGCAGGGCTGAGGAAAAGAGACCCAGTGTCTCTGCTGGGAAACTGCAGGGGATGGCTTGTCAAAGAGCACTGGACCATTAATAGTGCCTGTCACCTACCACTGGCTGATCCTCCTATCATTAAAAAAGCGGCTTTGCACCTCCAGCCATGTCCCTTTTGTGGCTACTGCATCACCTCTTAAAACAGGTTAATTTATAATTTATACAGGATTATTTTAAGTCTTCTGAAGAAATTCATATACTTTAGAACATTTAGTAAGTCATAAAATATACTACCAATATGTTTTATAGATACTCTTATTAATAATAAAATATTCCAATTGTGTATAAGAATTAAATTATAATACATTTGAAGGATTTATAGAGAATTCTGTTTTCAGCAATTTTCTCAGCTTACTTTTGTAGCAAAACTATAAAACAAGGTTTCAATTTCTATTTTCTATCAAAATAAACTCTGAGCCTGAAACACTTTGATCTGCATGTTATCACATGTTTTACAGTTGTTGCTCTGACATTTAAATCATGTCTAGAACCCATCACTCCTTTACAACAGAGCTGCTAAGAACAATATATAGTTTTCCAGTATTCATACAGGCATTCCACAAACAATAACTAAATTTACCCTTAAAAGGATGCTGCCAAGAATGTTAGCATTTCTTCTAGATGCTACCCAGAGGTTACCTAGCAACATCCAGGTAAGAGTCTGGCTTGCTATATTGCTATAAAAGAACTGTTTGCATTCTCCGCCCCACTCTTTCCTCTCTCTCTCTCTCTCTCTCTCTCTCTCTCTCTCTCTCTCTCTTTCTCTCTCTCTTTCTCTCTCTTTCTCTGTCTTACTTTTCTGTTCCTCTCTGTCTCCTTTCTTCCCCATTCTCATTCCCCAAATAAACTTAATTTTATACTAGACCTGTAATATGGCTGGTACCATGACAGGGGGTGAGGTGGGGGGAATGCCTCAGCATGGGCCTGTTAAGGTTCCTCCTCTCCCACTGCATCATGCCACCACATTACAAAATGTAAGACCCAAAGAACCTTATGTCTGGGATGTCCTACTCACAGAAACACAGAGATGGAGATCAATGCAACAAGCATGAGGTTTATTGATCCATTGTGCTAGGGCCATCCTGCATTTGGGGCAGAGGCAACCCTCAACATTCCAAGCATACAGTTTTTATACAGTTACTGAGGGTAGACTTTGTAACAGCATGAACTGGGTTAGACCCATTTGATGCCTGTGCTGCCCTTTCTCAGAATTTGTGTCCCCAGTCAAGGTGTGGTCTTAATCACCAGAAGGGGGAACTGAAACATTTTTGGTTGTTATCTGTACCTGCCCTGACTGCAGGGCAGGGCATAAAGTTTGTATTGCTGGGACATTCCAGGAAGAGAGTGTACATTCCTGGCAAGTTCTTTCAGCAACCATCTTATGTTCTTCTCTAAGGTCACACAAAAATATATCAAAGAAAGGTCAACAGTGTTTACTCAAGAGATGAATAAACTGGAGGCAGACAGAAAGTTTGTATGTTTGCCTAAAGAAACATGGCAGATTAGTGGCTGAATCCCAGTGAAAAGTTATTCTTGAGTTTTCAAAGTTGATATAGCCAATAGTGAACTCGAGTTGGATATCCTTAGCCATCAGGGAAAGGTACATTGAAACCACTTTAAGATTCCCTGGTAAGCCAATCAAAATGACCAATCCACAATAACCATGACAAAAAAAGCTAGTGTTTTAGTGGGGTTTCTAATTGCTGGGAAGAAACACCATAATCATAGCAACTCTTATAAATGAAAACATTTAACTGAGTTTGGTTTATAGTTTCTGAGATTTAGTTCATTATCATAATGGTGGGAAATATGGTGGCATCTAGGCAGACATGGTACTGCCTAGAAACTGAGAGTTCTACCTATTGATTCATAAGCAGCAGGAAGAAAACTAACTTGATGTTCAAGACCTCAAAGCCCATATTCACAGTAACACACTTAATACAGGAAGGCCACACCTACTCTATCAAAACTATACCTCCTAGGAGTACCATTGGCTATGAGCCAAGCCTTTAACACATGAGTCTATGGGAGCCATTACTATTCACCGCTGGCACTGATGCAGAAAAGGGATCCCTTTTGTGGTTATGTTATGTCTATTCCTCATAATTGTAATTTTTCTCCTAATTAAAGCACTTGCTCTAGGAAGCAGGCATGGCCTCAGGAACCTCAGTAAGTCAACAAAGTCACCTTTCAGAAAGAACAGTAAACTTCCACCAAGCAGTGAAAAAAAAAGTAAAAAGAAGAGGAGGAGGAAGAGGAGGAGGAGGAGGAGGAGGAGGAGGAGGAGGAGGAGTGAGTGAACATTTTATGGGGGTGGGGACTGAGAAGTTAAACTGCAGAGAGATATTATGATTTAGACTGTCCTATGAGCCAGGGAGAATATATCATGATTGCAGTTATACTGTCAGTCTTTATGAAAGTGTTGGGATCGGCTCTGTAGTGGTTTGAATAAAAATAGTCCTCATATGCCCTGAGGGAATGGCATTACTAGGAAGTATGGCCTTGTTCTAGTACTTTTTTCTTTGTTTTCTTTCTCTCTCCCTTTTTGTTGTCTACAAATCTGGATGTAGAACACTTAGCTGACTCTCCAACATCATATCTACCTCTGTGTCACCATGGTTTCTACAATGATTACAGTGGACTAAACCTCTGAACTGTAAACTATCCCCAATTTACATGCTTTCTTTTACAAGAGTTGACATGGTCATGATTTCTCTTCACAACAATAGAAACCCTAAGACAGAAATTAGTACCAGGAGTGGGGTACTGCAATGATAGGCTGACCATGTTTCTGTTTTGAGGAATGTAGACTTTGGGATTTGGGGCTAGAAAAGCAGTAAGATGTTATATAAGCATGGTTTCATGGATCATAATAGTAGTATGGAAGACTGTGATGCTGAAGAAGTGATTTGTATGGTACTGGATTAAGAGGTTTCAGAGGAAAAGACTTTTAATGTGTGCCATGAAGACTGTTATTGTGATATTTTGGCAAAAGACTGTTTTGTGATATTGTGCTTTTTGACTTTTCCAAGAAGTCCTACAATGGTGACTAGCTGGCAAGATATGCTTCTGCAACAGTGGCACAAATACGGCAGTAACCAATCACTATCTGATTAGGTTTAGAACTTATTCCATGAGATGAAAGAGATGCCTGACACTGCTGAAGTGGCCAAAAACCTGAAACTAGGTAGGCCTGGGCACAAGTAAAAACCAAAATTGAAGAGCTTTGGATTTATTTGCTGACAGAAGAAATGTCAAAATAGTCTAGTGTGGACTCTGCACTATAGTTATTAGTATTCATTTTTACTCAGATCTGCAACAAAATAGAACAAGTTGAACAGGGAAAAATAAAAACTATACTTCTAAGAGGAGGGGCTCCAGGAAGTGGAATGAAGCTAAGTCCTGTGGTCAAGGAGATAGATTAAAGAAAAGCCTGGTATTAAGTATAATAAAGGGAGTAGCGCCCTCAGGACAAGATCCCACCCAGTTAAGCCAACTTTTGAAAAGGAAGGAAAAGAAAAGTGAAAGGAATTAAGGAAATGTTCAGAACCATGTCTGATAGTGCATAGAATTAATCTCAGCATTCAGAAGGCAGAGGCTGCTGGATCACTGAGTTCAAGACCAGTTTGGTCTACAGAGTGAGTTCCAGGACAGCCAACCTTAGGCAGTGAGGAAAACCCTCCAAAGCAGAGAGCTGGTAAAAATGTATTTGTATAAGGAGGCCATTTCTATTCTCAACAAGCAGCAAAACCTGGTAGTCTCAGGAACATGATTCTGGCTTTAGAGTGAAGGATACAAGAAAGGGGTTATAAAATCTTCTTCTATGACTAAGGAAAGTTGCTGAGGCTAGTCATATGTCAAAAGTGTCCTTGCGTGAAGGCCTAAAAGGGACATTTTATATGAAGTTGGGACAGTGGAGCCTGTATTGCACTGGAGATACCAGAGATCCTAGATTCATGAGGTACCTGATATCTCCCGATACTAGGACAGCTGATAACAGGAAGACAAACCTGTCCAAGAAAGATTAGTGTGTTGCAGTCAACAAAACTGAAAGGAATTGGAGATCTGAAAAGTATACTCAGAACATGGTCAAAAGGATGATGCATGGTGAACAATGCCATGGGGAACTATGAGAGAGTCTCTAGGCAAAATGGCCGAGGGCCCTTTAGCTCAGGTGCAGTTTGTTCCCTGAATTTTTTTTTTTTTTTTTTTTTGGATATGATCTAGTGATGCTGGTGCTAAACATTCACAATAAGTGCATAAGACATTCTTGTTATTATTAGATTTCAGAATATAGCTATAAGCCCAGTCTGGTGAAACAATATGCTTAGTGCTGTCCTTAGGAACCCTGAATACAGATATGGTTTTATGCCTTTCTTTTGTGCAGTCTCAGATAAATCCCTAGTGCATACACACAACTGTGTTTAAAATTGTTCAATCCTAAAAACTTTTTGGAAAAGGGTTGCTCTGTCAATATTTAGTATGTGCTTACTAGCATTTATTTAAATTTTCTGATCATATGATCATGTTTTTGAACTCAAAAAAAAAAACTTTCCTTGGATCATTGCTTTGTTCATTACATTCATGTTTAAAAGTACACTGAAATTGAAGTAAGGTTGTCTACAGTACTAGACTGCAGCCTGGGCATTCTTTTTTTTTTTATTTACTCCTTTATGTATGTATATATGTATGTATGTATGTATGTATGTATGTATTTATTTATTTATTTATTTACACTCAAGATTTTATTCTCCTCCCAGTCCACCCTCTGATTGTTCCACATCCCATACCTCTTCTCCATGTCTCTATCTTCATGAGGATGTCCCTACTCTCCTTTCCACAAGACATTTAAACTCCCTGGGGCCACCAGTCTCTTGAGGTTTAGATGCATCTTCTCTGAATGAACACAGATCTGGCAGTCCTCTGCTGTATATGTGTTGGGGGCCTCATATAAGCTGGTGTATGCTGCCTGGTTGGTGGTCCAATGTTTGAGAGATCTAGGGAATTCAGGTTAATTGAGACTGTTGGTCCTCCTTACAGGGTCACCCTCCTCCTCAGCTTCTTCCAGCTTTTCCCTAACTCAATCACAGGGGTCAACAGCTTTTGTCCATTGGTTGGATGCAAGTATCTGCATCTGATTCTTTTAGCTGCTTGTTGGATCTTCCAGAGGGCAGTCTTGATAGGTCCCTTTTTATGAGTACTCCATAACCTCAGTAATAGTGTCAGGTCTTGGGAACTCCCCTTGAGCTGGATCCTACTTTGGGCCTGTGACTGGACCTTCTTTTCCTCAGGCTGTTATTCATTTTTGTCCCTGTACTTCTTTCAGAAAGGAACAGTTGTGGGTCAGAGTTTTGACTGTGGGATGGCAACACCATCCATCATTGAAGCCCTGTATTTCTTCTAGATGTGGGCTCTATAAGTTCCCTCTCCCTACTGTAGGGCATTTCATCCTAGGTCCCTTCCCTAGAGTCTTGAGATTCTCTCACCTCCCAGGTCTCTGGTGCATTCTGGAGGGTCCTCACAACCTCCTACCTCCAGAGGTTGCCTGTTTCCATTCTTTGTGCTGGCCCTCATGGCTTCAGTCCTTTTTTCTCACCCAATACCAGATCAGGTTCCCCTCTCGAGCCCTCTTACTCCCCATGTCCTGTCCACTTTCCCTCCCAGGTCCCTTCCTCCCTTCCTGCTTGTGATTGCTTTCTTCTCTCTCCCAAGTGGAACTGTGGCATCCTCACTTGGGCACTTCAGCTTGTTGAACTTTTTGAGTTCTGTGGACTGTATCTTAGATACTCTGTACTTTTTTTTTTTGCCTGGTATTTACTTATTAGTGAGTACATACCATGCATGTCCTTTTGGATCCAATTAACTTCACTCTGGATGATATTTTCTAGTTCCATCCATTTGCCTGCAAAACTCAGAAAGTCCTCATTCTTAATAGTAGAGTAGTATTCCATTGTGTAAATGAACCACATTTTCTATATTCATTCTTCTGTCAAGGGACATTTGAGTTGTTTCTAGCTTCTGGCTATCACAAACAAGGCCACTATGAACATAGTGAAACACATGCCCCTGTGGCATTGTGGGACATATTTTGGGTATATTCCTAAGGATGATATAGGTGGGTCTCCAAGTAGATTTATTTCCAATTTTCTGAAGAACCTCCAGACTGATTTCCAGAGTAGTTGTACCAGTTTGCAATCCTTCCAGCACTAGAGGAGTGTTCCTCTTTCTCCACATCTTCACCAACATGTGTTATCACCTGAGGTTTTGATCTTATCCATTCTGATTGGTGGAAGGTGGAATCTCAGGGTCATTTTGATTTGTATCTCTTTGATGACTAAGTACTTTGAACATTTCTTTAGGTGTTTCTCAGCCATTCCAAATTTCTCTGTTGTGAATTCTCAGTTTAGTTCTATACCCCATTTTTTGATTGAATTGTTTGATTTTTGGTGATTAGCTTCTTGAGTTCTTTATATATTTTGGATATTAGCCTGTTATCGGATGTGGGGTTAATGAAGATTTTTTTCCCAGACTATAGGTTGCTGATTTGTCTTATTGACTATGTACTTTTCCTTCCAGAAGCTTTTCAGATTCATGAGGTCCCGTTTATCAATTCTTGTTTTTTGAGCATGAGCTCAAATTTCCCCCTGTGCCAATGAGTTCAATACTCTTTCCTACTTTCACTTCTATTAGATTCAGTGTATCTGGCTTTATGTTGAGGTCCTTGATCCACTTGGACTTGAGCTTTGTACAAGGTGACAAATATGCATCTATTGTCATTTTTCTACATACAGCCAGTCAGACCAGCACCATTTATTAAAGATGCTTTACTTTTTCCATAGTATATTTTCAGCATCTTTGTGAAAGATCAAGTCCTTTAGTGTGTGGTTTTATATCTCAGTCTTCAGTTCTGTTCCATTGCTCAATATGTCTATCTCTGTTCCAATACCATGCAGTTTTTATCACTATTGCTCTGTAGTAAAATTGAGGTCAGGGCTGGTGATTCCCCAGCCGTTCTTTTATTGTTAAGAATTGTTTTCATTATTCTGGGATTTTGACTTTCCAGATAATTTGAGAATTGTTCTTTCTATGTCTTTGAAGATTTGTGTTGGGATTTTGATGGGGATTACATTAAATCTGTAGATTGCCTTTGGTAAGATGGCAATTTTCACCATGTTAGTTCTGTCAATCCATGAGCATTGGAAATGTCTCCATTTTCTGAGATCTTCAATTTCTTTCTTGAGAGACTTGAAGTTATTTTCATATAATTCTTTCACTTGTTTGGTTAGAGTTATGTCAAGATATTTTGTATTATTTGTGGCTATTGTGAAGGGAGTTGTTTTCCTAATTTCTTTCTCAGCCTGTTTATCATTTATATAAAGGAAAGCTACTAATTTATTTGAGTTAATTTTATATCTGGCCACTTTGCTGAAATTGTTTATCAGCTGGATCAGTTCTCTGGTAGAATTGTTGAGTTCACTTATTCATACTATCATATCATCTGCAAATAGTGATATCTTTATTTCTTCTTTGCCAATTTGTATGCCCTTGATTTCTTTTGTTGTCTTATTGTTCTAGCTAGCACTTCTTCGAGTAGTATATTGAATAGATATGGGGAGAGTGGGCATCCTTGTCTTGTCCCCAGTTTTAGTGGGATTGCTTCAAGAAGGTCCTCTTTAATTTGATATTGGCTGTTGGTTTGCAGTACATTGCTTTTATTATGTTTAGGTATGGGCCTTGAATTCCTGATCTCTCCAATAATTTTAATATGAACAGGTGTGGTATTTTGTCAAATGCTTTTTCTGCATCTAAGGAGATGATATGTGATTTTTTTCTTTGAGTTTTTAAATACAGTGTAATTATGTTATATAATATAATTATGTTAATGAATTTCTTTTATATTAAACCAACCTTGCATCCCTGAGATGAAGTCTATGTGATCATGGTGAACGATGGTCTTGATGTGTTCTTGGATTCAGTATGCAAGAAATTTATTGAGTATTTTCATTCTGTCCTGTCCATTGACATTCATAGGAGAGATTGGTCTGAAGTTCTTTTTCGTGTTTAAGTCCTTGTATGGTTTAGGTATAAGAGTAATTTTAGTTTCATAGATTGAATTATGTAGTGTTTCTTTTGTTTCTATTATATGGAATAGTTTGAGGAATATTCTTTGAAGGTTTGGCAGAATTCTGCACTAAATCCATCTGGTCCTGGGCTCTTTCACTAAATCCATCTGGTCCTGGGCTCTTTTTGCTTGGGAGGCTTCTTCTATTTCCTTAAGGGATATGGGCCTGTTTACATAGTTTATATGTTTTTGATTTAACTTTGGTATATGGTATCTGTCTAGAAAACCATCCATTTCATCTAGATTTTCCAGTTTTGTTGAGTATAATCTTTTGTAGTAGGATCTGATGGTTTTTAAAATTTTCTCCATTTCTGTTGTTATCTTTCCCTTTTCATTTCTGATTTTGTTAATTTGGATAATGCCTCTGGGCACTTAGGTAATTTGCTTAGGGGTTTATCTATCTTGCTGATTCTTTCAAAGAACCAACTTTTGCTTTTGTTGATTCTTTTTATTGTTCTCTTTGTTTCTATTTGGATGATTTCAGCCCTGAATTTGACTATTTCCTGCTGTAGACTCCTTTTAGGTATGTTTGCTTCTTTTTGTTGTAGAACTCTCAGGTGTGCTGTTAAGCTGCTAGTGTAATACCTCTCCAGTTTCTTTACCAGAGCATTTAGTGTTATGAATTTTCATTGTGTTCTACCAGTTTGGGTATGATGTTTCAACATTTTCATTAAATTCTAGGAAGTCTTAATTTCTTTCTCTATTTTTTCCCTGACCAAGTTATCATTGGGCATAGAGTTGTTCCAGTTTCCACCTGTATGCTGGCTTTCTGTTGTTTTTGCTATTATTGAAGACCAGCCTTAGGCCATGGTGATCTGATAGGATGCATGGATTATTTCAATCATCTTGTATTGGTGAAGAGTTGTTTTGTGACCAATTATATGGTCAATTTTGGAGAAGGTAGCATGAAGTGCTGAGAAGGTGTATTTTTTGTTTTAGAGTGAAATGTTCCGTAGATATTTGTTAAAGCCATTTGGTTCATAACCTCTATTAGTTTCACTGTTTCTCTGTTTAGTTTCTGTTTCAGTGATCTGTCCATTGATGGGAGTGTGGTGTTGAAGTCTCCAGCTATTATTGTGTGTGGTTCAATGTATATTTTGAGCTTTAGTAAAGCTTCTTTTATGAATGTGATATCCTTGCATTTGGACATAGATGTTCAGAATTGAGACTTATTTTGGTGGATTTTCCCTTGGATATATATAAAGTGTTCTTCCTCTTCATACTTGATAACTTTCGGTTGAAATTCTATTTTATTGGATACTAGGTTGGCAACTCCAGTTTGTTTCTTGGGACCATTTGCTTGGAAGGCCTTTTTCCATCCTTTTTACTGTGAGATACACTCTGACTTTGTTATTCAGGTGTGTGTCTTGTATGCAGCAAAATGCTGGATCTTGTTTGCATATCCAGTCTGTTAGCTTATGTCTTTTTATAGGTGAGTTGAATTCATTAATGTTGAGAGATATTAAAGAAAGATGACTGTTGGTTCCTGATACGTTTGTTTTTGTAGGTGTCTTTATGTACTTGTGGTTCTTTCCTTTTGGTTTTGCTGTGAGATGCTTAATATCTTGTATTTCCTTTGGTGAAGGTACCTTCCTTGTGTTGGAGGTTTTTTTTCTAGGATCCTCTGTAGGGCTGGATTGATAGATAGATAGTGTTTGAATTTGGCTTTGCTCTGGAATATTTTGTTTCCTCCATCTAGCCAAAGAACTCTGTATCACACTACAGAGGAATCTGCATACCATGTTTCTTGTTGTTTATTCATACTAGTGGGGAATGGGATCAGTCTCGGTGTTCATCAAAGAATCAGTGAATAATGAAACACTATAAATAAAACTCCATGTAATTTTAATATGTCACAAGGAAAATCTGATCATAAAATTTGCCAGTAAATGCATAGAATTAGAAAAATACTCTACTAAGTGTGGTAACTCAGATCCAGAAAGATATGATGAATGTTAGCATTCATAAGTGAACCACTGCTTTTGTTCTTTAGCTTTATGTGTTTAATCTATACATTTGCAGAAGCTCAAAATGTAGGAAGTGATCTTGTCAGAGTGCCTCTACTAAAGGCAGATAGTACAATACACATACAATAAAGTTAAAGAGAGAGGATACATTTGGGGCTGAAAGTTTCATAGCAGAAGGAAGATATAGAGTGTAGAGATGAGGGTGGGTAGAGTTTGATGGAAGGTGCCTACAAGGCTAGATAGTGCAGGTCTGTAAGTAAACCCAGTCTAATAAGTAGTGGGTTTGAAAAGAGTTCTCATCATCAGGCATGGACTTCCTCCATAGGAACTGTATGTAGGTCATGGAGGCTTTGAGCCCCTGCACAATACAGGATATCATTCTTCAGGGTTACCCACCAAAACTGGAGGACAGGGTCTTGTTTCTGAAGATAGCACAATTTGTCATTACAAGCTACAGAGAAAGCAAGCTGAAGGTGAGCTGGTGACATCATCCCTGCTATCTAACTTTCCAAGTGGCAGAAGTGTGATGCAGGTGTCTGGGCAAGAAAAGGCATCATGGACTTGCCTAGCTATGAATCTTACAAACTATAACACATACTTATCAGGTGGGACATACCCACCTCTGCATATGTCATATATGTTATGCATATATTATGGAGTCAAGCAACTGTCTTCTGATTTGATCTGTAGCCCTTTCCTGAGAAAACAATCCATCCCTAATATTATAAGCCTGGAAACAAACAAACAACAGAAAAAATCTTATAGCTGAAGAGCTAATAGGCCCAGAGCTTTAACTTATTTAACTAAATTGGCATAGCATCTACCATCTAAATATTTATATTTATACCAGCAGTAAAGAGCTTCCTTTGTCTTTAATCAAAGAAGCTTTTTTTTTTTTTTTTCGTGAGTGGACATGAATACAGAGACTCAGGAATACACAAAATGCTAAGTAGTTACGCAATACATAAAATCTCACAGTGACTACAAAAGGCAGAGGGAGCTTGGAGGGAGAAGATAGTAACTCATTTAGGTTTGATGGTACTGAAGGTAGAAGGAAACATACAAATGGAATAACTGTTAGATTTAAGTCCTGCCTTGCTTTCAAAACTTTTTCTTAGATATTACTAATTTATTTTATTTTATTTTATTATTCCTTTACTGCAATAAGAAGCCCGGACAACCACAAGATTGTACTCATGCATAGTCATACAAAACTAAATGCAGTTCTGAGGAGATGACTTTGCTATGGATTCTAGTTTTGCAAGCAAAAAGACCCAAACTTAGTCTCTAGAAATCAAAGACAAAAAGCTGATCTGCACAAATCTTGGGACTCACTGACCAGTCAGCCTAGACATGTTGAAATCTGAATCACCTAGAGACCTGCCTTTTTCTTTTTAGTGGAAGGAGACAGACTTTAGAAGTAATGACTAAGACTAACTTCTGGGACACACACACACACACACAGTGAAGATCACGAAAGAAAAGAGATAGAGAGAGAGAGAGATAGAGAGAGAGAAAGAGAGAGAGAGAGAGAGAGAGAGAGAGAGAGAGAGAGAGAGAAAGAGAGAGAGAGAATTGGATTCTAGCAACTATCCTGTGAAAATGATTTTGTGGAAGCAGAAGAAAGACTTAACAATGACTACACTTTGAGTATTTGGAAGGTTTGCAACCAGACACCTATTCTTTCATCATTACTTTATCTCCTCTCTAGCAGCCCAGCCTTGCCTCTCAAAAGGACAAGAATCAAAACACCAAATAGATAACAAAGGTCATCCACGAGTCTGCACTCTTAGCCAAGGCAGGGATTTGCTGTGGCAATATAGCTATTAGGAGCTCCTGGCACTCTTAGATGACCTTTCATTCTCTAGGAAATACATCCTTACACTGTGCTCAAATTTCCCTTCAAATCTCAATTGCACCATTGACCAGGCATACTAACCTCAAATATTTCTTTAATTACCAAAGCAGTGGAATAGGTCAGCTCTAAGAAGATTCTTTTAGAATTCATTAGACACAGTGGCAACTAAAAAGGCTACATTCTTGCATCATGCTTTTTTCCTTCAGAGTTTTAAAATATTTTTTTTTATTTTTAGAATTTAATATATGAATGGAATGAAATACTATAATATTTACATCTCATTTCCCTTCAAACACTGCCCATACACCTAACACAACTCCCTCCAACATCTCCCCCTTGCTGAGGACCCACTGTATCATATTAGTGTTGTCCATTTATGCATATATACAGTGAATATGCTACCATCTACTGGGATATAGAAAAATCTGTTAGTGACCAAATCCTCAACAAAAAAATGATTCTCTATTCCTCAGCATATAGCCACTGTACATGCTAGCAAAATGGTGGCTTTTCTTATGCCATTTTCTTATGAGTATATGCTTACTTGGCTCATATATTATCTCCATATTTCCCTCCTTTACTCTCCACTTGTCCTTTTTTTCAAAACAACGTTCAATCTATCTTCATATGTATAAATCACTGTGCTTAATCCTACCTCAATCATTTGTCTATCTATCTATCAAACCATCTATCTATCATGTATCTATCAATCAGCTATTCATTTATTATCTATCATCTATCATGTATCTATCAATTATCTGTCATCTACATATTAATCATATGTATATATCTATATGTCTCTGTGTCCCTGTCTTTATCTAGGTATCTATATATTTACCTATTTATGTATCTGTCTAACATCTATCTATCTCTATCTATCTATCTATCTATCTATTTATCTATCTATCTATCTATCTATCTATATCTATCTATGTATTTATAACTTGCCAACACACTCAAACATAGCTATGTATGAGAAAAATTTTGTAATTCTCATAGTGTATGTCTGAATTGTTCCACTTAAAAATCATGATCTTTGTTTTCAACTAAATCAGCTTGATCCCTTTTCTGAAAATCTAGAATATCTTTTGCTTTCTGTCATAATCCCTTCCTGGTCAAGTTAAATCATACCTTTTTATTTTGTCACTCCCTCATGTAATATATATATATACATATATATATATATGTTTATATTATATAAAGCATATATAATATCATTTATAACTTTCCATTATGTTTTAGTAACATTCTCGTATTTATAACATAAAGCACTTATTGACTACTTGGGTAATTCTCCCTGACATATCTGTACTCTTATTAACATGCTTTATTCAGCCTATATTGAGACTCTCCTCATACACAAATCACTGCCATCTTCATCTTCCTCTCATCTTTACCTTCTAAGTACGTAACACAAAGTAAAAATCCCAATATCTTTATCTATTTGAATTACAGCATAATATTCCATCGAATATTTTTAATTTAATTTAATCTGAAATTAAGGTTCTACAGTCTTCAATTTTTTTTATTTTTTTATTTTTATTTTTTTACTAGATATTTTCTTTATTTACAATAACTCCTTTCCCAGGTTCCCGTCCAAAAGAAAAAATAAAATAAAATAAAATAAACAAAAAACTAAAAGAATCCCTTGTTCCCTCTCTCCTCCCCCTGCTCACCACCCCACCTACTCCCACTTCCTGGCCCTGGCATTCCCCTACACTGGGGCATAGAACCTTCACAGGGCCAAGGGGCTCTCCTCCCATTGATGACCAACTTGGCCATCCTCTGCTATACACAGGCTGCTGGAACCATGAGTCTCCCCCATGTTTACTCTTTGGTTGGAGTTTTAGTTCCTGGGAGCTCTGAGGGTACTAGTTAGTTCATATTGTTGTTCGTGCCAGGGGCTGCAAACCCTCAGCTCCTTGGGTCATTTCTCCATCTCCTTCATTGGGGACCCTGTCCTCAGAATAATGGATGGCTGTGAGCCTCTACTTCTGTATTAGTTGGGTACTGTACTGGCTGATTTTGTGTGTCAACTTGACACAGGCTGGAGTTATCACAGAGAAAGAAGCTTAGTTGGGGAAGTGCCTCCATGAGATCCAGCTGTGGGGCATTTTCTCAATTAGTGATCAAGG
>NW_022196904.1:183140398-183175635 GCF_008632895.1 Mastomys coucha | reverse complement strand
GGGGTCACTTAAGTATACTATCATATCATCAGCAAGTAGTGATAATTTGACTTCTTCCTTTCCAATTTTTATCCCTTTGATCTCCTTTGTTGTCTAATTGCTCTGGCTAGGACTTCAAGTATAATATTGAATAGGTAGGGAGAGAGTGAGTAGTCTTGTCTAGTTCCAGATTTTAGTGGGATTGCTTCAAGTTTCTCTCCATTTACTTTGATGTTGGCTACTGGTTTGCTGTATATATTGCTTTTACTATGTTTAAGTATGGGCCTTGAATTCCTGATCTTTCCAAGACTTTTATAATGAAGGGATGTTGGACTTCCTCAAATGCTTTCTCAGCATCTAATGAGATGATCATATGCTTTTTTCTTTGAGTTTGTTTATATAGTGAATTATGTTGATGGATTTTCGAATACTGAACCATCCCTGCATCCCTGGGATGAAGCCTACTTAATCATGATGGATGATCGTTTTGATGTGTTCTTGTATTCGGTTTGCAGGAATTTTATTGAGTATTTTTGCATCGATATTCATAAAGGAAATTGGTCTGAAGTTTTCTTTCTTTGTTAGGTCTTTATGTGGTTTAGGTATAAGAGTAATTGTGGCTTTGTAGAACGAATTGGGTAGATTACCCTCTGTTTCTATTTTGTGGAATAGTTTGAGGAGTATTAGTATTAGGTCTTCTTTGAAGGTCTGATGAAACTCTGCACTAAACCCATCTAGTCTAGGGCTTTTTTTTGTTGGTGACTATTAATGACTGTTTCTTTTTCATTAGCAGATATGGGACTGTTTAAATCATTGATCTGATCTTGATTTAACTTTGGCACCTGATATCTATCTAGAAAATTGTCCATTTCATCCAGGTTTTCTACTTTTGTTGAGTATAGGCATTTGTAGTAGGTTCTCACAATTTTTTAGATTTCCTCAGTGTCTGTTGTTATGTCTCCCTTTTCATTTCTGATCTTGTTAATTAGGATAATGTCTCTGTGCCCTCTAGTTAGTTCAGCTAAGGGTTTATCTATTTTGTTGATTTTCTCAAAAAACCAGCTCCTGGTTTGGTTGATTCCTTGTATAGTTCTTTTTGTTTCTGTTTGGTTGATTTCAGCCCTGAGTTTGATTATTTCCTGTCTTCGACTCCTCCGGTGAATTTGCTTCTTTTTGTTCTAGAGCTTTCAGATGTGCTGTCAAATTGCTGGTATATGCTCTCGCCAGTTTCTTTTTGTAGGCACTTAAAGCTATGAGTTTTCCTCTAGGAGTGCTTTCATTGTGTCTCATAAGTTTGGGTATGTTGTGGCTTCATTTTCATTAAACTCTGGAAAATCTTCAATTTCTTTCTTTCTTCCTTGACCAAGTTGTCATTGAGTAGAGTGTTGCTGAGCTTCCATGTATGTATAGGCATTCTATTGTTTATGTTGTTATTGAGGAAAAGCCTTAGTCCATGGTGATCTGATAGGATGTAAGGAACTATTTCAATCTTGTATCTGTTGAGGCCCGATCTGTGATCAATTATATGGTCAATTTTGGAGGAGGTACCATAAGATGCTGAGAAGGTATATCCTTTTGTTTTAGGATAAATAGTTCTATAGATATCTATAAATCCATCTGTTTCATAACTTCTGTTAGTCTCACTGTGTCTTTGTTTAGTTTCTGTTTCCATGATCTGTCCATTGCAGAGAGTGGGGAGTTGAAATCTCCCACTATTATTGTGTGTGGTGCAGTGTGTGCTTTGAACTTTAATAAAGTTTCTTGTATGAATGTAGATGCCCTTGCATTTGGAGCATAGAGGTTCAGAATTGAAAGTTCCTCTTGGTAGATCATACCTTTGATAAATATGAAGTGTCCCTCCTTATCTTTTTTGATTACTTTAGGATGAAATTCGATTTTATTCGATATTAGAATGACTACTCCATTCTTTTTCTTGGGACCATTGGCTTGGAGAATTGTTTTCCATTCTTTTATTCTGAGGTACTGTCTGTCTTTGTCACTCAAGTAGGTTTTCTGTATGCAACAAAATGTTGGGTCGTGTTTACATACCCAGTCTGATAGTCTAAGTCTTTTTATTGGAAAATTGAGTCCATTGATATTAATAGATATTAAGGAAAGGTAATTGTTGCTTCCTTTTATTTTTTTGTTGTTAGAGTTGGAAATCTGTTCATGTGGATATCTTCTTTTAATTATGTTGGAAAATTACTTTTTCTGAAAAAATATTGTGTAAATTTGGTTTTGTCATGGAATACTTTGGTTTCTCCACCTATGATAATTGAGAGTTTTGCTGAGTATAGTAGCCTGGGCTGGCACTTGTGTTCTCTTAAGGTCTGTATGTCATCAACCCATGATCTTCTGGCTTTCATAGTCTCTGGTAAGAAGTCTGCTGTAATTCTGATAGGCCTGCCTTTATATGTTACTTGACCTTTTTCCCTCACTGCTTTTAATATTCTTTCTTTGTTTTGTGCATTTGGTATTTTGACTATTATGTGGCTGGAGAAATTTCTTTTCTGGTCCAGTCTATTTGTAATTCTATAGGCTTCTTGTATGTTCATGGGCATGTCTTTCTTTAAGTTAGGGAAGTTTTCTTCTATAATTTTGTTGAAGATATTTACTGGTCCTTTAATTTGGAAGTCTTCACTCTCTTCTATACCTATTATTCTTAGGTTTGGTCTTCTCCTTGTGTCCTGGACTTCCTGGATGTTTTGGGTTAGGAGCTTTTTGCATTTTGAGTTTTCTTTGACTGTTGTGTCAATGTTTTCTATGGTATCTTCTGCACCTGAGATTCTCTCTACGATCTCTTGTATTCTGTTGGTGATGCTTGCATCTATGGTTCCTGACTTCTTTCCTAGGATTTCTATCTCCAGAGTTCTCTCTCTTTGTGATTTCTTAACTCTTTCTACTTCCATTTTTAGGTCCTGGATGGTTTTGTTCAGTTCCTTCACCAGTTTGTTTGTGCTTTCCTGTAATTCTTTAAGGGATTATTGTGTTTCCTCTTTAAGGACTTCTACTTGTTTACTTGTGTTCTCCTGTAATTCTTTGAAGGGATTTATGTGATTCCTCTTTAATGGCTTGAACCTGTTTACCTGTGTTCTCCTGTATTTCTTTAAGGGAGTTATTCATGCTCTTCTTAAATTCCTCTATCACCGTCATGAGATATGATTTTAGATCCAAATCTTGCTTTTCTGATGTTTTAGGATATCCAGGACTTGTTGTCGTGGGAGTACTAGGCTCTGATGAAACCATGTAGTCTTGGTTTCTGTTGGTAGGATTCTTGCGTTTGCCATTTGTCATCTGTTGATCTCTGATGTTAGATGTTCTTGCTGTCTCTGGCTGAGCTTGTTCTTCCTGCAGGTCTGTAAGCCTGTGTCAGCTCTTCTGGAAGATCAGCTCTCCTCAAGTTAAGACCCATTCGTAGTGCACTGTGGATCAGCGGTTCCTTCTGAGTCCTGGAGTCAGAGCAAACCCTGGAGACAGGCTCTCCACCTGCAGGGAAGGGGCAGAGAGGGCTGTGGATCTGCAGAATCTCCTCCTAGGTGAAGAGGGAGGTAGAAAGGATCCTGTGCAGGTGCTGGCTGCCCTGCCAATTCTGAGGCCTGTGCCTCCTGGCTGGTCCCGCCTTAGAAGATCACTGGAGAGAAAATTGATATCTCACCTGAGTCTCTGGTTTGGAGCCCTCCCCAAAGGCAAGTTCTCTGCTTGTAGGGAAGGGGCAGAGTAGGCTGTGGATCTGCAGAACCTCCTCCTAGGTGAAGAGGGAGGTAGAAAGGATCCTGCACTGGCTGCCCTTCTGCTTCTACAGTCTTCAAATTCTTAATGTGTTCTATGAGTACCACCTCCTTAACATACTCTTTCATCTATAGTCTTCACGTATCATGTGATCTGGAATTTGAAATAATTCAAGATTACAGATAAAGTGTCTTCACCATCATTTTATATATGGTTAAATTTATGGAAAAATTAAAGTAAGCTTCTCAGATATACAAAGTCTAAAATTTATGAGTGCTCTTTTTGTGGATTCAGACCATTTATCTATCATTTGATTGACAATGGCTGATCTCTTCCTGATATTGTCACAATTGTAAAAGTCAGACTTTGATTCCAAGAAGTCTCATGACAAGCTTTTTTTTTTTAAATAATCTTTATTTTTTTCACTGTTTGCATATTTTTCTGGGATTCAGCTCAAAGCCAGAACAGGTTAAGCTGCTTTACTGTTGAAAAGGATATTAACAGCTAGAGATGCTAGTGCAAAGATACCATGGAGGAAGGTTCTTCTTACCTTAAGTTTCTGGTAAGTACTTGTTTCTTAGGGCAGAACTTCATACATAAAATGAATGAGTTTAAGGTCATTTGTGGTTTAATGTCATTAGAAGTCAGACTTCAATCACAAAGTTGTTCATCTAGAACACATAGAAAAGAGATGTATATGTGTGTTTCTTTGTACATGTGTATGTGTGTGTGTTTTGTGTGTATGTATGCATGTGTATGTCTATGTATTTGTAGCTTTATGTACAGTTTTTAAATTTTAAAAACATATCTTTTTCTTACTGTTATCTACTAAATTAGGAAATTCTTTCTGTCATAAAACAAAAAGAGATTTTACTTTGAAGCATTCATATGCTTAAGAGATCTTAGCAGAATTTTATTTTTCATGGCAGGTCCTTTTTGAGCAAAACTGGATAGATGCAGAGTTTTCCTGGAGTGTGCCTAAGACAGGTATTTATTATATCCATGTAAAAGATGACATTTTCCCCTTTCCTAATAGAGAACAGATACGTATTCCAACCTAAGAAGGGTGGTTGGGGGGAGGGAGAGAAGGGGAGAAGAGATTCCTTTCTATTTAGGAAGAACGTTCTTTGACAGGCTTAAGTTCTTCAATGATCCCCAGTCTCCTTCTGATACATCAGAGTCAGATGCCGGTTAGAGCTTCAATGGACTCTAGGAGTCAGAGATCACAGTGTCACAAAGTTGTGAATCTGCTTATTAAGTTGGGAAGCTTCAATTTAGGCCACATGTAGGTCAATCCAACTTAACTCAGCCTACCTTATGGAGGGAGCTTCAGTGAAAAAGAATACTGGCCAGGACAGATGATGTCTAAATTCACCTTTGCAGAAGCTCTGACTCATAGTGGGTTTTAGAACCATCAATCAATAGGACTTTGTGTCCTCCATAAAAGGATAAATGCTGGACTATTGATCCTTGTGGGCTTTCCAGCACCAATAGGCTACACAAATGAAACAGTGTACAAGGGAAAGACAAGTAGCTGGCCCAGTGTTGCTCTTCCCTCTCACATGCCACCTTGTGAGTAATCAGAGCAAGCGAAAAATCAAACTACCTATCCCTCCAGGCTTGCTCTGCTTCTGAGGAGATCTGAAGTCAGCCACACAGCCAAGAGAAGCTGAGCAAGCTTGTAACAAAACCTTTCTACACTCCTGCATACTGCAGTCACAAGAAGGAAGTTAACTGGTTTGGTAGGAAGCAGAGAACATTGATGAAAAAGTTGTGAGGGACACTGTCTTTACCCTGAGTCAGCCTTTCTGATAAAACAGGTAACATATATGTTACAAAGATGACTACAACGTA
Organism: Mastomys coucha; assembly: GCF_008632895.1. Lineage (NCBI taxonomy): Eukaryota > Metazoa > Chordata > Mammalia > Rodentia > Muridae > Mastomys > Mastomys coucha. The sequence continues at coordinate 183,170,073 of NW_022196904.1, read as the reverse complement.
AATGGGAGGAGGTGGGATGGAACAAAGAAGCGGTTTCTTGTTTCACTGATAAACATTTAGAGGAAGTCCCGTTTGCTGTGTCTAGTGGGGTTTCTTAAATAAAACAGCTTTATAAATCTGTCTCAAGACCACGCTCCTGAGTATTAATAGGATTCTGGAAAAGGGATATGTTTGCAGTTTTAATTATAGATTTAGAGAATATATCAAGGAAGGGACTACACCAATATCTGATTGGTTGAACCAGTGAGTTCTTTTATTGAAGTTACTAACAGGGAATATAGGTAAGGAGTTACTGACACAGAACCTGGGTAACTCTGAAAGCAAGTGACTCTCTATAAAGCCCAACACTGCAGAGTCGAGTGGACCACCACATCTCTGGAGCACTCTACCCAGCCTGCAGCCACTGGTCTCCTTCCTCATTGCTTTTAACCATCTTATATTTCACCTGCAATTCCACAGTAGTGAAGGTTAAAAGAGCTAAGAGAAAAACAGCCTGGCCCTTAGGTAACCTCAAGCCCAGACTGGGGCCAAGAAAAAACCAGTACCAATTCCTGAGCACAAACTCCCACAAATCTGCAATCTTTCTCCCAAATTAGGCCACATAACCCGTCCAGTCTCTGTCCACTCTGAAGAGCTCTGGTTCCCAAGAAACTTTCTATGAGTTCTATCTTCCACTCAGTTCTCTGATGTTTCTCGTCCAAGCAAAGGCTGCCATCCTCTTGTGTTTTTCCTTCCCAATAAATCTCCCGTGGGAGGTGCTACGTGACTTTGTGGTATTCCTTGGCTCCCAAATGCCTGGATGTTTCTCATCTGAACTGTAACTCAGCATTAGGGAAATTACTCCCTGGGAGAAGAGGTGGAACACTTCCTTTGGGCAAGCCTGCCTTCTCAGAGCTACTTAGAGTAGCTAGTGGCTTTTCCAAGAGATTGGTAAATTCAGGCTGACAAAAGCAAGACAGTAATAAACACTTACTATGCTTAATTACCACAAATGTCCTTCTTGCTCACCAAACGCATTTATCACTTTTCTAACCCTGAGTGTTTTGTTGAAAAGATGTTACCAGAATTAAGAACAACAACAAAATGTCTAACTACAAAATGTGAAGCATTGCCACCAAACTTTTTGTATGCTGTTTTCCTTGAAACTGCAATATTTGCTCTCTCCAGATGGAGAAACATTTGCTCTCAGGAAAGAAAGCAAGACTCCTGAGCCTCAGAAGATAAGCAAAACTTCATAGGCTGGGAGAAAAGACATTGGAAAATCCACATGGCCTTAGCACCTGTATAAAAGAGATGTAAGAGGGGTATGATGTAAGGATTCTGACCCACCTAATTGAGGAGGGTAAATTGAGGGTAAAGAATCTCAGACAACATGCAGACGAGGTAAACTACCCCAGAGTTGTAGTTTTCCAGAGTCAGCAGTGTTGACGTGGACCTTGTAGAAATCTACTGACTTTTGAATCATGCCTGGTTCCTTGTCAGTAACTGGTCACCCATACTCCTGGTAGAAATGCCACCATAATAACTTATTGATTCAGCCAATAGCCATTACTACAGTTGTTAGTTTGGTCAGCATGGGCTCACTTTCTGAGGTCAGTATATGTACTTCTATAAAGTTGCCCCAGAAAAAAAATATGTGTCCTATAAATTTCATGTTTTTTTAAATAGGACAAAAATATATGCATTTGTTTTATTTTGAGTCTAAAGCAAAGCACCTGATCCATGGGATAGTAGCTGGTAGAGGATTTTATTAAAAGTAAACTGGAATTCATTCTCTTCACAGTGGTATGGCAATGCATGTATTAGAGATTTCTCTTTTAAGAGGGTAAATAGAACTTATATTCTCTGGAGAGAGTTACTAGGAAATGGCTGATGTTTGAGAACACTAAAGTCCATTGTCCTTAAATAGTCATTAAGTTCAGCTGTAGTTTTAATTAGTTTCTTTCTTTGAATTAATGAAACCTTCCCACAGATTCATACCCATCACTTGAAATTTGGCTCATCAACTATCCTAAACTCTCAAGTTTTGCTGTGAGAGATGTTTGGCTTTATGGAACCACAGAGAAAAGCCCAGTTGTTTGTGAGGACCCATGTTGTAGAGTATTTGAGGAGTAGATGATGTCTCCAGACCGTAACATTAACTGCAGTAATGTGGATCTATGGCTATATAAGCATCAGACCCTTTAACCTGGGTCCTCATGTTGAAAATGGAGATGATTAAAATCTACTACAGGGAGCTCAAAATGCACTATGTAGAGTAAATGCATACAATGGCATTATAAACTGAAGCACATTAGCTCCTGAGTGAATTTAGGTAATGGTTGCTATTCTGATCTCTCTGCTTCAAACCTAACCTTAGATTCTAGTTTGGTACCCAGAATTCTGTTTTTGAAATGGCATATTTCTGGCTAATAGGCTGACTCCTGTTAAAGGCCACCGTTGGATATCACTATTGTAGATTAGGAATAACGAAGAAGAAGCAGAGTCACAGATGAGTTGCCATTTTAGCTTCCTGCAGCCTACTGTTTATTTGTTTTGTTTTATTTATTCTCTTAATAGCACAGCAGAGGGACTACACCCTAGCAGTAGCACTTTGTTCCAATTTGAGCAGTTGATTCTGTAATCAGAGATCCTACACTTGGCAGTGTTCTTTCTAGTCCAAAGCAGTAGGACTCAGCTCACATACATGAGCATCTGAACTTCTCTGGAAAACTCTAGTTTTTAAAATCAAAACAATCTCTACCTCTTCTGATTGTTCCTTACCAGTGGAATCTATGGACACTTTCTACAGTAACCTATCTCCTGATATGTTCAAGATACTCCCTTGTTTCTTGCTTCCTAAGCAATTCTTCAAATAGCATGCCTTTATAGAATGTGTGTGTGTGTGTGTGTGTGTGTGTGTGTGTGTATGTGTGTGTGTGTGTATGTGCCCTCTATTTATAGTATGAATTTATGAGCCAGGATGACTTTTTACCCATTTGTACTTGATTGGATATTTATTCACATAGGGCTGCTTTAACATCTATGGGGCATTATAACACTCTGGTTGGATTGTTCATCCATTTCTTATCAGTACAAAGTTAAATTCTTGTTTTTCTAGCTAAAGTGTCTCACTTCAACTGAGACATGAACCTAACAATGACCATTTTTTTTTTTTTGATCTGAGAATGTAAAAAAATTTGTATTTAGGGGAAGAGGGGAAAGTCTTTTTAGTTCACAGTTGAAAAATAGTAGGGAGTGACATGTTGTATACTGCCTGTAAAGTGTCGGCTACAGAGGAAATCTTTGTTGTGACCACAGCTAACTCAGGACAGGAGATGTGTAATTAGCATTTCCAACTCCTTATTTATTTTCTACAAGGACATAGAAATTCAGATTTTTACTTGTGTCTCTTCACTTTTGGGTGTTGACCAGTTTTTAAACTTGCTAGACACTGGTTTATCTCAGTAGAGGACATGAAAGTCTGCCTGTGAAATGAATTTGATCCTCTGTACACCAGAAGGCAACATTTATTTGAAGAAATTAACATCCTATAACTGACAGCCTAAAGTGGATACCTATTCTCCCACCTCCTTTGTGGAAATGATGATAGTAGAAGAGGGAGAAACAACATCCTTTAATCAAGAAGATTCAATTATTAATAGAAGCAACTGATGAAATAATTACGGTCTCAAAGGATCTGTTGCTGAATAAGTGCTCTCTACTCTAGAACAATTTAGGAAAGTATAGCATTTGCAAGAACCTCTGTTGAGAACTTTTAGGAATTGGAGTAAAATTAGAATAAAACACTAATAAAATATTATTTTACAATCACTTGAACATAATTAATATTTTATTCCAGATGTACACACTGGCATACTAATAGCACATTTTAGATAGATAATTATTGAAGATTTATGCCTACTTGTATAAGGAAAAGTGTCTTTCATGCAGGTTATAACCTTTAGTTTAAGTTGACAGAGGGCTCCAGAAAATGATCTTTTGGGAAACAGATCTCTAGAGTAGTTTTAAGGAAAATAAGCAGCATCCTATAGATTAGGCAAACATTTTTCTTAATATATGGTGATTGTAATGAGGAGTTTTCCTTTTGAAGTGTAAATCATTTTTAATCATTTAATTAGCAAATTGATCATTACATTGTTTTTCCAATTAATGAATTTAAAAGGACCTAACATTGTAAATTTCCCTCTGCTTGAGTATAAGACTGCTTGTTTGTAGGTCAGTCTTCTTCTTAATGCTTTTTCAGAAACGTGACATAAGCAAGTGCCAGGTTTTCTTAATATCCCCACCCATCAATGTACTTTAATCCAGTTCTACATATAGACTGTGCTTAATAATGTTGGGAAGAGCATAGCAATGTGAATATCCCTTCAATATGATTTAAGTCATTTTGAAAATTAAGCAGAAACTGGGTGACTGTATCATAAGATCATTCTAAGTTTAAAAAGAAAGGTATTTTAATTGATTTAGAATTTCATATAATGTATTTTCATCATATTTACCCTTCTTTCCCTCCCTTTCAGGCCCTCTCCCACCTCCATACCTACTCAACTTGATGAGCATGTGCATGCTCACGACTAAAATGCATCTGTACAATGAAATACTATAGAGCTATTGAAATTAAATCCTGAAATCCAAAGGTAAATAAACAGAGAAATAGTCATTGTAAGTGATATAACCCAGACCCAAAAAACAAATATGCTATGTATAGTTTTACATGTGGATGTTATCTTTTAAGCCTTAATAGGCATGTTACAAACCATAGAACCACAGAGGTTAAATATAGGGTAAGGGAACAGAGAAAATAGAGAGGAAATAGATTATATAGTTATGCATAAGATAACACTTACATATCTCATTAAAGATGAAGATGAGCTAGTGGCTAACTAGAAGCTTCTCACTGCTGAATATTGTACACGGTCCTGGAAAGTGCTCTGCATATTATGTGAAGCCAGAGATAACCACCAACCCAGTTTCAAGTATAGCTGTCAAGATATGCTGTTGCAATAGTGGTACAAATGTGGGAACAACCAATCAGTATCTGATTAGGTTTAGGGCTTATTTCAGGAGATGAAACAGAAGCCTGACACTGGTGAGGTGGCCAAGAACCTGAAACTAGGTAGGCATGAGCATAAGCAATAAAATGAACTCCTAACAGCATTTGCTATACTCACAGAGCAGTGTCCTACTCAGCCGCCATTACAGAAGCTTCCTTATAGATAGGAACTGAGACAAAGAATCACAACTGGACAATGGGCAGAGGCTGGGAGACCTTGGAGGACTCTGTACTAAATGGGATGTCTTCATCACATCCTCCTCTTAGGGCATAGGGAATTTTGTAGAAGAAGAGGCAGAAAGATGGTAAGAGCCAGAGGAGATGGAAGACAATAAGGAAAAGTGTCTTCCAGACAATAGTGTAGACTGTGGCAGTGTGTACCAGGTCTGCACAGATTCGAGCCAGATGGGGTCCCTGAACTAAAAGTAGGAGTGGACACAAGCTCCCATCCAAACCCAGAAGCTATCTCCACTTAATAACTACTTACAAGGGTAAATTTAGTTTCTCAAATGATGTATCACTGGGCATGTAGTCCATACTTAAGGGAAGACCCAATGCCCAGCACACACAGCTGACAGAAAATGATATAAAAGTATTACTGAGTAGTCATACTTTTGTAGAATAGTTTTGTCTTCTTTTGCTTTGTTTGGGCACTTTTATTTTGATCTTAATTGTTTTTTGCTTTTACATTGTTTTCCAAGTTTGTATTCTTTATGAGTGCTGTGTTTTTAATGTGTGTGTTTCTTCTGATTTTTAAAAAAGAATTTTTTTTTATTTTTTATTTTTTACTTTTCTCTTTCTCTCTCTTTCTAAAACCAGAGAGAAAAATGGTATGGACTTGCAATTATACAGTAAATAAAATGTCAGCCATCATCCTCTAGCTCTTGCACAGCTTCTGCACAGAATCCTTGGGCCTTCTTGTTTGAGTTCAAGTACTATGAAAATTCATTCTCTGTATAATTGACCAATTGTGTGTCTCTGTAAATTTCTATGCAAGAAGAAACTTCTCTGGTGTGGGTGGGGGCAGATCTCTTTTAAATAGGTAGTCACTGTGGTATTTTCTAAAGCACTGCTACAAATTCATATTCCTAAGTCAGATCTGATAATAACCAACATTTTTAAAAGAAATGGAATATTTTAATTTTTAAAAGATAGTGTTGTATACTATAGTATTCATGGTTAGAAGGATTTATTCTTATATCTTAGAGTGTTTCTGCTAAGAATTCTGCTAATTATTTCATAGATTTTTTTTCCTTTACACAGGAGCCATTTGTCTCTTGCTACTTTCCTAACTCTCCTTAGGTTAGTGATGTGTCTGTGAAGCTTAGATAGATTCCTTGTCCCTTTGGTCTCAAAGCACTTCTGAATCTGGAGACCTGTATTCCCTGTAGATCTGTGAAATGGGTTATCATTTTTATCAATTTTTAATCATGATGCCCTAAAATAATTCTTTCTTTGATTTTATCTTCATTTCAACTGGATCAAAATTTGATTTTAATAGTATGCATTAGTGATGGGTTTATACATTATTTGGGAAAAATAATAATTTAAAACTTTTGAATGGCATGTAATTCCTCTGTATGTCAACTTTCCCTCCATTGAAACTTCTATTCCAGGAGGAAAGAGGAGGCTCACCTGTGGGAAAGGATAAAAGTTTGCAAGGTTCTTGAGGACCCTGCTATCCAGTATAGAAGGAAGTAAAGGGTTTCTGGGGGTGAAGTCTCCAATCAGCCCCACTCCTGAAAGAAAGCTGTCTGGACTGTAGGTAGGGTTTGTAAACTGCCTGGCAGGATCCATGGATTCAGCTTCCTGGAGTCCCCACCCATGTTGGGGTGGGATTTTCAGTGATGTGGCTCCTTTTGAATTATCCCCGCTCCAAATTAAGTACTCCTTGGTTCATCAAATTGGACATTGGTACAATTTAATTACTTTGGTCAGCTGTAGGCTCCCTTTCTGGGGTGAGCAGAGTTTTCGTTGTCTCCCAGGAAAAGCCTGTCATACAACAAACACCATCATATTTCTGTCTAAATACTCTAAGAGCTCTATCATTTATTCCTTCAACATGGTCTTTAGGATCCAGCACAGAACAGGTATAAGAGCAGATTTAGAAAGCTTTCTTTAGTGTGATCTGAGTTTTGATAGAGGAAAATAATCCTCACTATACTATGAATATTATTTAGATATGCCCAAGAGTTTAAGGGACAGATGACTTTGATGGCTGGCCCAAGGATGTTGCAAAAGAGATTTAGGTGACAGTAAGATAGGTAAAAATTAATGACAAACTGATTCTGGGTCTGGCATAGAGCATGGATATTCTTGAATATATTCATAGATTTTAACCATAAGAAACAATTATGAGATAAAAATTCAGGAGCCAGAGGAGAATTAAAAACACAAATTTTCTTTTTTAGTTATGAGGTTGGAACATGTAATTCCCTCCCATAAACTCAGGTGTTTTAGCATATGATCCCTATATGGGCGTGTTATTTAGAAGGTTATAAAACTTTTCAGGCGTGGCCTGAGAGAAGTGGGTCAGCCTAGGGCCAATTTTAAATTTTCTTACACAGCCCTAGTATGTCTGTTCTCTGCTTCCATACTGCAGACACCATATGAGCACTCACCTCTGCGCTCCTTGCCATAATATAACTCCTTTATCTATAAGCTCATAGAGACTACTCCTCTTAACTAACTTCTTACCACATATTTAAGCATTGAAATAGAAAGTGGTTAATGCTGATGACATCTAAGAATCTAGATTGGACACGCATGGACATATAAAACCAAGTATAATTAGACATATTGCCTTGATCTTATATAAACTTGAAATATTTGTATTTTAAGAAATATTCTTGATCATCTTTATTTTTCCTCTGTAAAATTTCATCTTATACTACTGACAGGCACATTGCTATTTTTACAATAATTTGATAAGTTGTCCCAAGGAAGCACATAGCAAACCTGAGAGAATAAAACACAAACAATTAAAAATATGCTATTTCAAGCTCTGCTAAATCACACCACATTAAAACTCCCTTTAATAGGGAGATTTGGGAGCTATAATTATGGAAACATCTTTGGAAATGGTGCTAGACAATCTATATGTACTTTGTTGTCTAAAGAGATATATAATTGAGAGCATTGTGTTGGCAAAGATAGGCCAAAGTTGAAGAGAGGCAGGATTCAGGAAAGGAGCTATCAGACCATGATGTCAACGTTACCAAAGACTTCCAGGGAATAGCATGCAAGATTATTTACTGGGATTTTACATTTCATGTTGGAATTAAATAACTAAAATCTCAACAGGTCATTGGCAAGAAATCTAGCAAAGCTCAATTACTGTCTGGGAGCTCAGCAGAAAGATACACCCCCAACTATCACTACCTTTTTCTGCCAGTGGTGGAGATCATTTTCTAAGCAGTATGGTGTCAGCTTCAAGGCAAAAATGAATGCTTAAGATATTAATAATAAGACTATAGCTACCACATTACTTGAAACAGTCTGATATGTCATTTCTTGAGTAGGAATCTAAATAATGCATCATACAAATGTCTTTTATTACCAGTAGGGACTAGGAGAATTACTTTGTTGGGCATTTAAAGTTGACACAAGCATGACTGCATTTCTGTTCCTCTCATAAAAAACTTGTGTATTATCCTATCCTTACATACTTTTTTCCTACTAACAGACCTGGATAGAGGCAAACAATATGAGGTTCCCTCATCCATGCTCAGATGTATTTTGCTAATGGATATCAAGTTGTTTGCATTCATCTATAAGGCGAAATGTTCTGAAATCAGAAAATGATTGCGACATAAAGTATCAAAATAGAGGATAGTGGCTTTAATAATGAAAATGTGACACAATTAAATTGTTAAGGATTTTTTTTTGCTAAGCTTAAGGAAGGCAAGCATGAACTGAGTCACTGTAAAAAGTGAGAGAACACACACCAGAGAAAGTATTGACACCCAAATCAATCTACTTTTAAAATCTAAAACATGTATTTACAATTGTTCATTTTCTCTATGTGTATATGAGTTACATGTAAAGTTGGAGGACAACTTCCAAGAGTTTTTTTTTTCTCCTCTGTGTGGGCCCCAAGGATTGAACACAGGCTGAGGTAGAAAGAAACTCACTGGCATCCAAGTCAATCTGTAATCTCATTGTGCCTTGTTTTGTAGTAGTAAATTAATTCATTTATCTCTAAGAATAACTAATTTCATAAGGAATATATCTTAATATACCATAGAAAGGAACATCTGGCTTTGTACTTAAAATTTAAATGTCAATTTAACAGTTATTTTGGCAGAGATAATGTTGGAAATAGGTAGGTCCCCATAATGCCTCTAGGACTTGACAATGTTTTTTGTTTGTCATATATGATGTACACACATGATTTTATAAATTTATATTAAAATAAAAATCTCATAGTTTTTCCAAATCTTTGAAGAAAATGCCAGATATAAATATTATTATCTATACATTCTGCCCTTTATTCTTCTTCATCCTGGTCACAATTTATAGAGGTTATTAGTGTTCAAACAAAATCCACAGTAAAGAAACTATCAGACAACATAAGAATAGCAGCAGTCATCTTAGTGCCAAGTCAGAATGCGATGCTCTTGGGAATAAATCGTTAGTTAAATAATCACTTAATGTAATATTCCTTTTTAAATAAAACCCAGATTCTTCATGATCAAGCTTATTGTATTAAAGCATGCTCTGGGGCATTGCATATTTAATAAATACCACTTATGGAGCATTAGACGAAGCCTGTGGTTATCCAGAGATTAAATTCTCAGAATCGACATTATTGCCCTGTGTGTTAGTATCCCGAGGAAATAGAAAACACTGATTAAGCTTATCAAGACATAGGGACACAAGAAATTGTGACTCAGATCACTATCTGTTGTTGAAACAAATAACATTTTTATTAAAGGAGTTCTTTATTTGCCATTAAGGTGAACTTTCAATTATAGTAGAAGGTGTGTTTAAAATGAAACAGCTCATAAAAGTTGAGAGTAGAAAATGAGTCACATAAACTTTGGAAACTAAACAACCTCAGTGGTTTCAGGCCGTGAAATAACATTAAAGAGAGGGAGTCCACTCAAAGAAAATAAGCTTGAGTATCTATATGCAAGAGGCAATTACTATATATAATACATCTAAATATAAAATATGAATACATAATAGTGAATGAGATACACTCCTTTTTAACATGTTGAAAGAAACAATGTCTTCACATAAGTCAGAGTCTAAAAGGTTAAAAATTAGTGTCAGAAAAGTGTAGTTTTATAAATTGTAAAAGCCCATTTGGAAAGCTGTCTGGAAGACTTGTAAAATTGAAGATATCCTGTTACTTCCTTCTACTGAAACAATGAGTGGATATTTCTCTGACTTTTCTATGAGGATGTAATAAAATAGTATAGACATCGGGGACAAGAGCTTCAAGACCTCATGACTCTACTTCCAGGTTTTCTGCTTTCTGTTCGTAAGGCCTGTGGCTAACAATCAGAATTCGGGCATCTCAGCCCAAGCATAGGCCTGGTTGAAGAGTCATCCTTTCATCTGTGAGATGTCCAGTCACTATCCAGGCATCAGACAGGTGAACAGGAGCAGCCATTCACCCTCTCATCTACTCTGACATCTCTTTCAAGAACTCTTGATTTTTTTTCCAAGTTTTTCTTTGACTTTGATTTGCTATTTTAATGGAAAGATGATGTCTAAGATCTTTCTACACCATGGTGTAATTGAAGTCTTGTCTACAGTTAGAATAGAGTTAACCTTATCTGAAGTAATATCATGTTGGGTTATATGTATTTTCTATTACAGAGGACACATGGTGGTAAATGAGAACCTTGTAGGCACTAAGAGAATTCTAACACAGTGAATATATGTCTTTTATTACATGCATATTATGATTCATATTTTCATGGTGAAACTCATAATTTGGTAATGCTATGGTTATAGCTAGCTTGTCTTAAATATTTTATACAGTGCCTCAATTTCTGTGTAAAAATATGCTCGCTATTCATTTTATGTTGTTTCATTGACTTATTTAGAAAAGTAAGGTAAAACAAAAATATTTTAACTCACCTAACATAAAGCCAGGAATCAACTTATTGATGATATTTCTCCCTATAACTTGAACCTAAAGTATAGAAAGTATATCTGTTTGTCTGCCATCCATTTATGTGCCTACCACCTATTAATCTATACATATCTCTCATTTTGCCATATTCATAAAATATAATAAAGGAATAGAGTAGCTCTGGTAGATAATATATAAATTTAATGCAAAGGTTCTGAATTTTGCTTTGTAGTACCATAGATTTAATGGACACTTTTAAATGATAATTCAACTTTATAAAATAGTCAACTTTAAAATACTTGGCAGAAAACTACTCAGAAATAGAATCCATGGATAAATGATTTTAGGATATATTTGATCTACTTTAGCAGATCCTATTTGCTTAAACTTCTTGAAGCACATAGAAAGCCAATGCGACCACTTCATTTGAGAACAGATTGAGTCTGCAAAAACTGTTGGCTGTGTAGTTTCTCACAAACCCAATACTAAGTCTTGTGTGAATGAGAAGTCAATAGAAACTACAATTATACAGGAGAGAAAACAGTAGCAAAATGAGCTTCATTCATTGCTTTTTGTTGTTGTTGTTGTTTTCCTGTTTTTTTTGTTTTGTTTTGTTTTTGAGGACAGAGAGCTAATCAGTATATAATTATATTGGAAACTGAACAAGAAAAAAGACTGCAGGAGGCCACTGAATGGACTTTTATGTAACAGAGGTGTGATTGCCACATGGCCATTCTGGGCAGACTGCAGAGTGATGTCAATGTGACAAATGTGTATGAATATATTGTGTATGTGTGTATGTGTATATGATATAGATGATTCAAATGTATATGTATATATATATACCCACACATTGGCATAGGTATAGATGTAGATGGTGTATATGTATAAGATGTATATCTGTATGTAGGTGATATATGTAGATGTAGATGTAGATGTAGGTGTAGTATGTGTATGTGGATATGATTAATATGTATTTGTACGTGACATGGTCATAGATTTAGTATGTGTGTATATGATGAACATATATGTGGATACAAATGTACATGATATAAATATAGATATATATATATATACATATATATGTATATATATATATATGCCAAATAACTTCACATATACATATGACATTTTTATTGAAATTTCCAGTTTTCAGATGAGTGAGTCAAATGGAGCCCTGTCAGTTACATATGGTGTTCCTCACATTATACCAGAGCAGAACTGGTTCCCATCCTTGTTGTAACTCTATGCTCCAGTTCTATATTCATTTGTAAAACACAGGTAAAACACATATCTCATCTGTTAATAACAGAAGTTTCATCATTCCTAAACTCTGTATTCGATGTTTTAGGTCCCCTTCAAAATTTGGCCACTCTGGAATATTGTATAATCAAGAATAGCTTCTACCTGTCATCAAACAAAACAGAATAAAGCATTGCATTTTGTAATAAACAAAAACCTTTAATATATTGAAAGTGGGAGAGTAGGTTAGGAAATAGTGATGAGGCTGCTTTCGGTGTAGCCAGAGCTCTGCCTGAATAAGTCTCTGATTCTTGGAGTTCAGAGTGTGGCCAAGGCTTAAGGAGATCAGAGCTGTGCTCATCAGGTTCCTTTTCAGTTATGTCAGCCAATAAACCTCATCGGTTCAGGATTCACCAAGATTCTTTAAGCTCAGTGTTTAACCCAGGTTTCTTATAGTTGAAGTTAATATCAGATTTTAACTGTAGAGGAGCCAGGTTAGGTTTAAGCTTTTGTCAGGACTCATATGGTCAAGACACATTCAGTTCAGGCTTTGCTTCTTGGAGGTTGAGACAGTAACCTTTGCTTCAGGTCAGTTTTGTGCCTACATTCCTTTTGGATAACAGTTTCTTTTTCCCTCAGAGTTTGGTCCAGGCATCCATTGGGTCAAGTTTTAACTTTAGTTTTACTTATTTTAGTCTTGGATCAGACACCATTTGTATCTTTGGTCTCTGCACACTTGTGTAAATGTTGAGTCAGGGATTCTTTATATCATGGCTGGATCTTAGCTCTAAGTATCTCAGAATTTAGACCAGCTTCCTTTCTGAAATGGTGTGGCCTGTGTTATACTGGTTTGGGTGTCTGGTCCTATCTGCTTACACAGGCTTAAGTATGGGCTCCTTTTTGTTGATGGCTGTGGCTAGTGCTCCATGTCTTTCAGTTTTGAGCTCTGGTTTCTTTAGGGACAGGTTTGGCTGTAGCTCCTCTTTTGGAACAATGGAATTAGTACAGGCTCAAGTATTCTCAGCCACATCTGTGGGCTCCTGTAAATTTGAGGCCTCCGGTAGAGTTGGAGGAGCTCAAGCCCAAATAATTTCAGGCATTGTTCAAGTTTCTCTTAGGTTAAGGATGAATCTAGAATCAGTTTTTTTTTTTCTGCCTTCACTCTGGCCCCTTTCAGTAAAATCTTCTCCAAGGCTCCTTCAGGGTCATAGGTGAACCCAGGATCAATTTAGGAACCCAGCTGGGATTTTAGAATCCAGAATTTTCTCTTTTTCTATCTTAGACCAGGTATATTTTGGATCTGGGGACATCCTAGGCTCCAAATCTTTGTGTCTTCAACCTAGGCAACTTTTGTGTCAAGGATGGGAGAAGAGTACTTTAATCGATCAGTTTCACCGGGGTCTTTTAGAGTCAAGAGTGAGAAGGATCCCTCTCTGGTAGCCATAGCCCAGCTCCCTCTGGGGAAGGGATGGTCTCAGATTCACCTTTGTTTTTTCAGTCTTTAACCCTTTATGAGAAGGATGATGCCCAGCTCCACAGTCCACAGTTCTTTGTTCTTGGTCAGGGTTAGTATTAGGTCTTTGACCTGGAACAACATTTTAGTTTAAGAGTAATACTGGGCTTTCATTTCTGTTCTCAGCCCAGGATACTTAAAGGTTGATAGGATCTCTGTCTCTCTCTCTCCCTCTTTCCCTCTCTCTCTCATTTCTTTCTTGTGTCATTAACCCAAACTACATTCTGGACTAGTCTGGGCTCTATTTGTCAGTATTTAGAACAGACTCCTTAGAGTCCAGAAGGAACCCAGCTCCAGATCTCTCTTTAGCCTGTTTACCATTAGAGCTAAGAATGGCCTGGATCCCATATTTTGTACTGTGGCTCATTCTCCTTCTGACTCAGAAGTGAGCCAATGTCCATTACTATTCATCATCACCCTGATTTCTGTTAGGGTCAGATGGGAGCTTGAGTTCCATTTCTGTCTGTCTTTTGCTTGGGTTTCTTTAGGGTAATGGGATAAATAAGCCTGGTCTTTATTTGTCAGTGTTCAGTTCAGGCTCCTTTTAAGTCAGCCATGAGTCCATGCCTCAGATTCATCTTTGACCTGGACTACTTTAGGGTCAAGGATTTGCCCAGACTTCATTCTTTCTGCCTCGGTCTTAGACATCTTTAAGTCAAGATTAAGCCCAGACTCTTTTATTTTATTTTTTCCTCTTCGGTCTTCAGCTCCCACTCCTTTATGTGAATGATGATCTTGGTGGCGTGCTTTTCTGTCTTTGGCCCAGGTTAACATTAAGTCAGGGATGAACCAAGGCTCCAAATCTTTCATTATTTGGTTTGGGCTCTTTAATGTCAGGTGTGATTCAGGGCTCTATTTCTTTCCATGTTCAGCCCTGGTTCCCTTAAGGGCAGGGAAGAACTTAAACTTCATTTTCCTTCTTTGTTTCAGGCTGTTTTAGGTCTGGGATGAGCCCAAGATCTATCTGTTAGCCTTCAGTTCAGACTCATCTAATGTCAAGCATAAGCCCATTCTACATTTTCACCAATTGCTTTTAGGGTAAGGGGGAAGCCAAGGCTCCTCTTCTTCCTGTCTTGAGTCCAGACTCCTTTAGAATTATGTATAATCCCAGGATTGATTTCTGACAGTGGTCAACCCAGGCTCTGTTAGAGTTGGTGCAGGCCCAGGCACCACAACTCTGTGTGTTTAGCTCAGACTTCTTTTGACTCAGCAGCATGCCTGGCCTCCATTTATCAGTCTTCATCCCTCTCTCCTGATGGTTCCAGCATAAGCAAAAGCTCAATTTGTATCTTCACGTCAGGCTGGTTTAGGGTATTAGGCTCCATTTTTCTGTCTTCATCCCAGGGTGCTTCCAGGGTCAGTGATTTGCCCGGACTCCATTCCGTTCCATTCCACCCTAGACTCTGTGTAGGTCAGCGTTACGGAGGTACTCAAGCTCTTCACTATTTTGTTTTTGACTTCAGGTCCTTTAAGGTCAGCGATGAGCCCAGATGCTGCATGCTTCTTTCTGTCTTTGATGACTTGTTAGGTAGGGATGGACTCCTGCTACATCTTTCCTCTATTTTCAACCTCAGCTACCTGAAGTATAGATAAAAAGCCAGGGATCCAAAATTTTCTTCATCCAGGGTCCTTTGGGGATAGGTATGATACCACCTACCAGATCTTTGAGTCTTTATCCTGGTCTCCTTGAGTTTTAGCAATAAGATCAGGCCCATGTGTATATTCACAGACTAGGCTCTCTTACAGTCATGGGTTGCCTGGATTCCATGCCTATGTGATTTGGTCCAAACTAATACTCAGAGTGGGGCCAGCCCAAACTATATATCATTTTGTCTTTTGTCCTGGCTCATTTTGGCTAAGAATTTAACATTTCTCTTCGTTTAGCCTGGACGCCTTTTATATGAGGATGAGGTAAACTATACCCAATGTTTTCTTGGATCAGGCATTTTAAAGTTAGGTAAGACCTTGGATCTTTCATTTTCTATCTTTGTCCTATGTTCTTTTTGAACTGGGTTTCAGCCCAGGATCCATTTACTTCTTAATTAGGTTTGGGTACCATGGGTTGAGGTTGGCCTAGTATCCTTACCATTCTTGCCTTTCTATGTCTTGGGCTTCTTTTGGTTCAGGGATGACCCAGGTTCTATTTGTTGCTGTTGCTGTCGTCATCATCATCATCACCATCATCACTGTCTTCGTCTCTGCTACTTTCTAGTTCCAGGATGAGTTGGGGCTATATTTCATATTTCTTTCTGTCTTAAGCATTCTGGGATTCCTAAATAACCAGACAACAGAGCCCCATGAATCTTTCTCTGTAATCCTTGGTCAGAGTGCACTGCCTTGACAGTATGTCACAGTAGGTCAGCATATACAGGCAAATTTCATCCTCTTGAATTATGGAGAATGTAACCTTCTGCCAGGTTCTGAGTGACCTGGTTCACCCTCAGTCGTCTCTCAGTAGCATGTGGAGTCTGTGCTGTTTATCCATCTGCACTGGCTACTCTCCCTCCCTCCCTCCCTCCCTCTCTCTCTCTCTCTCTCTCTCTCTCTCTCCATATATATATATATATATATATGTGTGTGTGTGTGTGTGTGTGTGTGTGTGTGTGTGTGTGTGTGTATACATGTGTATATATATATATGTATATGTATACATACATATATATATATATATAAATTTGAAGAATCCCTTCTATTTCTACCATATCTTACACCAATATCTGCCCTATTAAATCAGAGACAAGGTAATTAAATTTGCAGATCATTTTGCCACATTGTATTTTATTTTACAAAGCCTTTGGCTTCTTCTCAAACTAGGCCAAATAATTTAAATGACCAGTTCACAAACAGTAGTTTAAAAATTGAATCGCTTTTTTTCCCATTAATTGTTGTTATATACTTAATACCAAGGAGAGTGCATATGGAATTATGGGAGGGTTAGGAGGGAGAGATAACTAATTTTCTCCAAAGGCATCTCTCTGGGGAAGCAGACAACCCTTAAGGGTAAGCTACATGTCCACCACTATGTGACCAATAGAAAACAAACTCAAGGTCATCTTTTTAGGTCCCTGCCTCAAAATGTTTTCAGGGATTTTTTTCAACTTTATTTTAGTTTTTACTTTTATTATTTACATATGTTCTTTCTAGTTATCCCATGGGTTCTTTGTGCATATTATGCATTTTTGATATTTTAATGGGATACCTGAGTGTGTGAATGAGGACATCTTTCAATCTATATGTGTTTCCTGTGCCTTTTCTTAGACTCTTTTGCAAGTGTTTGTTTCTTCCTCTTTCAATATATTTGTTTTTGTTTTATATTTATTCAAAAAATAATTTCCACATGTAAGTCATAAATTACTGTAAGTTGAGGGAAAAAAGAAAGAATAAAGGAAAGAAAGGATGAAAGGAAGGCGGGAAGACGGAGCAGTCTCTGTTTTCCTTAGAATATAGTTCCAACCTTCTACAGTCCAGCTCTTGTCATTCGTCATTCTAGAACAGGTTACTTTCTACTCAGGGTGAGCTAAGAATGATGGAGACTGGACTTTCCCCGTTGCTGTTTCGTTTTCTAAGCGTCCTTGCCTCTCTAATGATAAAGTGTTTTTTCTGCCACACACATACCATCACACACCCATTGTTAACTACTGTGGATCGGCTCACTAAGGATTCCAAGCATTGGTGTGTGTGTGTGTGTGTGTGTGTGTGTGTCTGTGTATGTGTTTGTGATCAACGATTGTGAATTGTGTGACTTTTGTTTGCTACAGCAATGATGCCATCATTAACATTAAATACTATTGTGGTTAAGTTTGAGTGTCAACTTGATTAGATTTTGAAAGACCTAGAGAATTGACAAGGCACACCTCTTTGTGTGTTTGAAAGACTATTTCCAGAGAGGGGAGTGTCCGTCCTGAATGTGATCAGGACTCTCCCTTATGCTGTGATCCCTGACTACAAAAATGTACAAATGGAGAAGCTGCTTGGGCATCAGCATTTATTTCTCCTTTTCTATCTCCTGAGAGCAACATGAGTGCCTCAAAATCCCAGTGCCTAGCCATTCCTGCCATGATGGGCTGAATCCCCTCAACTGTGGATCACATAAACCCTTCTGTCCTGAAGTTATTTTTGTCACATATATTCTCTTAGTTTTGAGAAAAGTAAGTAATATAAAAGCCTTTCTGGGTTGCTAAGCTTCTGGCAAGTTTATCACCTTCAATCCTGTCCTCCTCTGAGTCTTTGAATAGCTTCTGTTAGAGTCTACTGACACATTGCAGAAAGATCTCCATGTCCTATTTTTATCTCATTCAAATTATACAGTACTCCCATTAACAGAATTAAAATAATATGCTGAGGTTAAAAGCAAAATTCTGTGCCACATGGATACTTCCTATGTTCCAAGTAGAGAAAAATTAACTGGTTGTTTAAAAAAATTCTACATGTTCAACATGTCTCATTATTAAGCTCAGAAAGAAAATCTGTAGGATTTCTTAATAGTATTGTATTTAATAGCCCCTGTATGACATCTCATTTTATTCAATTTATACTTAGCATGCTCTGAAAAATGCAATAAAAGAAAAAATTTTAAAAAGAAGGAAATAATTTTTAAAGCAAATTTCCCCTGAAACATGACTTTAAGTAATATTTAACTACTGTAATGAGTTTGAGGGCATTTCAAGATTATATATTTATTACTAAGAAATACTTGAGCTAAAGTTTCTTGTATATGGAACAGTAAAGCTTGTTATATGTATCCAATCCTCTCCTTTTAGTTTGAAATGTTAGTTTCAAAATAAAGATGTTGATGCCCTTCTGCTATTGTATTAACACAAGGGAGCTGCCTTCAGGAAACTGTGGAAGTCGCACCTGCTCTGAGACTCCAGCATCCTTAGCTAGAGTGGACTTCCTCAAGAAAGCATTCTTTAAAGTCACATATATACACACATATATACACATACAAATACACATAAATGCACACTCAAATAAACACACACACAATTTTGAGCTAAAAATTAGTACCAATTATCTATGCCTGATTGTGTTGTATAAACAAACTCCTTTAAAAATAACATTTAACATCATAAAATATTTATTTGTTTACATATTTATTTATTTATTTATTTATAACCTTTAATAACCTTACAATAAATATTAGTTAAACCTTTTGCCACTAAAACATCAGTGAATGGATATTCAGTATTCATTCAGCAGTGAAAATTTACCTTCTAGAAGTAACCCAATCCCCTTTTCTAATTTATTCATATTTAAGACAATAAACGATCTTAGATAATTCCTTATTCTTAAACTTAGTCATAACTTTCTACTGACAGAAAAGAAATAGCAAAGGAATTCCAGGGAGAGACACATTAGCACTGGTACCTTGCCTCAGAGGAGACAAATACATTAATGCTACTGTGATGAATTGCTTAAGAATTGTTAATGATCAAAATAAATGCTCACTGCCATGAAAAGACTGATGTGCTAGTCTTTGTACACAGCAATAACTAAATGTTGATTGTTGCTGTGAAGAAATAAATACAATTATAGCAGCTGGAGGTGTTGTTCTTAATCATATAACGTGGTGTCTTTGCTTACTTTCTATGTAGAAGTTGAATGTCACTGGGGGAATATTATTATAAAGAAAATATGACTTTCAGTATCTCCTTGTTCATTTTCAGTATTATTTCAGCACAAAATGTAAATAAGCCACATGGATCATTTACTAGCATCATAAGCATTTCAAACCTCCAGCTTTTGTAATTATACTTTGATTATATAGATTTTAAATATTTAGAGAAGTTGGTTAAAGGTATTCTTTGTTTAAAAATGAAACTGTATTTTAGTAAGACTTAAGTTTTTTTCTGTCACCAGAAGACAGGGAGTGATAAGTTTGGATCTGACAGATTAAAAAAAAAATGGCCAGTTACTCCCAAGAGTCATTTCTGTCACTGTATCTCTGCCTGTTATCTAGGGCACTCTAATCTATTAAAGGTCATAGACACAGCTTTCCAACTGCTACTGTGGCCCTTTCCAAGACCTCCCACAGTGTGTAAAGCACAGTGAACCTGCATTTTAGAAAGGTGGTCCCTCTGGGAATGGCAGACATCTATTGCTCTGGAGCTCCAATCCTACCATGACTTCCAGAAAATGGGAGGTGGGAGGATTTACTGCTAGAAAGTCTTCTTAATAAATCATTAGCAAGCAAAAACGTCTTTCTCTGATTTATAGTAGAAGTGATGAATCACTGGAAAATACATTCTTCCTATTAAAGGGAGTTACTGGTCTTTTGCCCTGGCCAAGGTCGACTGCAGCTCTAATGAATTCAGTGTCCTGAGAAATGAGTGAAAGCAAGCAGGTTAGCTTCTCTCTCTCTCTCTCTCTCTCTCTCTCTCTCTCTCTCTCTCTCTCTCTCTCTCTCTCTCTCTCTCTCTCTCTCTCTCTCCCTCTGTGTGTGTGTGTATGTGTGTGTGTGTTTGTATGAGTGTGTGAGTGTGTAATACATTCCATATCTAAGATAAGATGTTTATCAGGAAGTTTTAGACACTTGGTGATGAACACTCTTCAGTTTCTGAGGATAGTATAAGAGAAAAAACTCCATTTTCCTTGTAGAGTACAGAGAAGGATTTGGACTTATATGGTGGCTTGGAAGAGTAGAAGAAAAAATTAGAGCAACAACAAGGAAAGAAAAAGTTCATAAAAGTTAAAGAGGAGTCACTTTTCTTCAAAATTACTCAAAATATGGTAATTGAAATCTAGAATTACAATAATTCCATAACTGCTCAGTAAACCTCTACACCAGTCTGGATTCTAATGCTAGCTTACTTTTAAGTACTCTGTGAACCACCAGAAATGCATTGTGGTTCCAAGTTTCACCTGACATTTGACATGTGGGAACACTGCAGGGAGTAGGGTAGACAAAATGCTAAGATGCTAGACTGCATTTGTCTTATGTCTGCTGTCAGATCCTGGGCTTGAGGGATACACTGATGCACCACTCAGTAAGTGTGAAAATGCAACCTAAGGTGTGGGAGGCTGAAGCTGGGGTTCCACCAGATCCAGTCAAAACACAAACATCAGAGACTAGTAAATCCTGTTTTCCTTTCCCTATGTTCATAATATTTCAATGCCCATGTTCAGCTTGAAGAAGATATGAAGAGTTGTCGACCCATTTCCCTGGGCTTTGGGGCCTGAGAGGGTTATTAATAGGTTGTCTTTATAGGAAATATAGAAATGGTCATATTTGGAACAGGGAAGAAATAGCCAGAATTGATCGTATAGCCATAATCTCTTTTGATAGAAAACTTTATAATCGCTAATAAGTTAAAGTCATACTTGGTACAGAATTTATTTTGATACAAAATCAAGGTTATCATTGGTATAAATTTCTTCTATTGATATTAAATAATTAAAAGTACAGGGCTTAGACCCAGTCCTTTTGCTGTTCTTATAGACAGATCTGAGATGTTTAGACTAGTGAGTTTAGGGCCAAATTAGTAAATTCATGGCTCTGAGTTTATTGTTAGAGTGATTTCAAGATTTTAACTAAAAATAGCTGAGAGTAGTTAACAGACAACAGTCCAGATTACTTTACATAGATAGTTGGTTTTCAAAAACATCAGAAATACACAGAATATGATGTTTAATATTATTTACTCACTTGTTGAGACTAGTCTGCTCCTGACAGCTTTCTCTGTCTTAGATTCAAAGAAGAAATTGAACATCATTGGAGTTGCTCCGGTTGTGGTGAGACAGACACTAGGCAAAAAATGTCTCTTCTTCTACCGACAATACTGTCCAAAAAGGACACATACAGACTTAGGACAGCTTACATCTGCTGAGAAAGAGTAGGCGAGTCCTTAATATTTCTGTTTCTTTTATCTGTTAAACATTCACAGGCCAGAAGGCTGAAGACTGATGCTCCAATATTTCGAAGTAAGGATTGTCCAGGTGTCCAGCAGTCTTTATCAATTGACTAAAATTTTGGAAGCCGTGTTAGGCTTCCTATATATTCTCAATTATTATCAGTCATTCTTGGATTTCTAATGGAGTTGAAAAACTACATAGTCCGCTAGCCAGCCCAGGCTTTTTACTTTTGAGAAGATGGTTTTCAGATGGCATCCAATCTAAGCCAAGATATAGCCAGGTACAAAGTTTTTGTCTTTTAAGTTAAGATAGAAGATAATGTTCAATTTAATTGACAAAGATGTTGGACTGGAAATTAGATCTACCTTATACCAGATAATTTACAAATATGTAATAGTTTTGTTCAATTTATATTTTGAAAGTTTTCTTTTTTTTTTTTTTATTGAACAGAAAGGATGAAATGTTTCAGCATTTTCTCTGTCCAATCACATTAGGGCAGGGACAGACCTGTGACTGGACAGGAATAAAGAGGTGGAGCTAGAGTTTGAGGAGGAGAAAGGTCAGGGAGCAGGAGAAAGGTCTTCATCATGGAGGCAGACAATGAGGATGAGTCAGATGCCATGTGGTTATAACCAGGCTGAAGTTTTTACAAGGTTAAATTACTTGGGTCAAAATTTGTCTTTATCATTTGGCATTGAAATTATTGTATTGGTATCTTGTAATTGTGATCTTATTATTATATAAACCTGATTAGATAATTAAGTCTTAAGAGTCATGCTTTACCCACAGGGTCCTAGGCGCTAGATGAATGATTGTGAGTGTGTATAAAGTTTTCCATGTAAGTGGGAGGTCACTGTTAAATGGGAGAAAGTAGCAAGAACCTGCTAAGATATAGTGCTGTGGTTGGACGGTACAGTACTCGCAGTAGAACATGTTTTGGCGGGAAAGGGAGTTTGTGGAGTGGACTCATTTTTTAATAATTCCTGCAACAGGGTTGTCTAACTCCTGAAGTCCAGTCATTGTACAAAACCATGCAGAGGAGTCAGGAATGGAAGGTCTGGTGTAGGATGAGAGGGTGGGGTTCATGGGCCTGCGATCAAGAGCCTGGGGTCAGGGGTTCCCAAACTCCTAGGCATCCAGATATATCTGAGTTATGGGGAACTGAGAATGGAGTTGGGTCTCCGGGGCTGAGGACCCCAGGGCCACGGGAATAGAGAACTCGGCTTTGCTTAGCAGCAATATTCTGGGCATACAGAGGGACCTTCTTCCAGAAACATAGATGTTGGCTCTTTAGAGGGAGGTATCTGTCCTCTATGCTCTCTATGGTGGTTCTTGATGAGAGAGACAGTCCTTGGTTCCAAACTGTTTATTGATTGATCATTGTAGAAAATAGGTGGGTACTACCTCCTCAAGATAGACCACAGATTAAATATCTTTTGTAGGAAGGAATGTCCAGAAAGGAAGCATATTGGTTAAAAGCTCAGGGCCTCTAAAAACCTCCTTAGCATGTGATCTCTGTTCTGGGCTATGTGTGTTAGAATCTAGTAGGAAGCAGGGAGGCACCTAGTGGCTCAGATGGGAGCCTGGGTGCCATGGTTTCTAAACCCACTCAACTTTACTTAGTTTCCTGTCATGGTCCATTGCCCGACAATATATCTGTTCTATATCTTCTAACTAACTACACTAAAATTTCCCAGGCACCCTGAAAACCTGTTGGGCAGCTCAGGTCATACTAAATTAAAGTTCCCTAGAACTATTCTAATGTACCAGAAACAAGGTTGTATTATTTCATTTTCTGATTACAGATTAAAAAAAAAATCTGTTACTTGAACATAAGACAAGATAAAGACTGTATATGTGAATAACTGATAACTTTTCTTTTTGAATTCTTCCCAAAGATATCTATTACAGGATTACATACCACTTCTTCCTTTCTGCACTCAGAGTTTAAGGTTGGGGTTCAGCAATAATGTCCAAAGAAGCCTCCGCTTCTAATTCACATGTGAGACTTGCTTTTACTGCCAAGCCTCTGTGGTACTGTGTTCCACTGAGTTAGAAATTCTTTCTTTCCTTTTATATCATTGTCAAGTTATAATGGTCAATTCTATTTATAACAGGTAAAGAATGCTGGAAATTTTTGCATACCATTCTCATGCTGCAGAAAGAAGCACTTGGAATATTGAAATTTAGTTCATGCAATTTCTGAAAATACTTTTTTTTTTTTTTTGCTCTTGTACAATCCATACTCCCATTTCCTCTTTCCTCATTTACTCAAGAGAGTGCACCATCCATTCTGTGTTCTCCAGGGAGGCAATGATACTGTAGATTTATTCAATTAAAACAAATCTTCCCATAATTGTCAACCATGAAACATATAGATATAAACGACACTAAGTGGACTCAGTAGTGTGTGTGTTTGTGTGTGTGTGTCTTAAATAAAGAAGAGGTCATGAATTTTCTAAAGAATAGGTAAACAGGTACAGTTTGAATGAGAGGAAGAGTTAGTGCTGATATGAAACAGTACTCATATGTAAATTGTTAAAAGTGCATAAAGAATAAATAATTGTATGTATTATATAATAATTGTATTATATGTATGTATTACATACCATTGTATTTCTAAAAGATTGATATATATATATATATATATATATATATATATATATATATATATATATATATATATTGAACTCTACTGACCAAGTAACCTAAAACTCAAATGAAATAGAAGTAACACCAGATACTACTATTACACACATATAAAGAAATACTCAAGATCACTTATCTCCAGGGAAGTTAAAGTGAAAGGGATTCTGTCATTACCAACTAACGTGACCATAATCTCTATTGATTTAAGGCAAGAAGCACAGCAAAGGAGGTTTCAATTGCTAGCTGTTAGGACTAGAAAGTGATCTAACTACTTTGGAAGAAAAAAATCAATAATTTTTCTCAAAAACCTCAATGATATGCCTAGCATGATCCAACAATCACAATCACACTCCTACATATTCATCCAAATGTTTGAAAGTTTCATTTTATAAAAACAAAGCTTAATGTACTTTATTACTGTAGTGAAAAAACCCCATAATATCCAGTGGGGAACTGTAACAGCACCAAATTGAATAAACTGTGGTACATTTATATTTTCTACTGATTTTTATCAACAAACAGACATTAATGACCAGAAATACATGAGTGAAAGAATTGTGTACTGTTAAACAAGACTAGTTTTAAGACACCACATCATATACATTTATAGCTAGATAACATTCAAGAGAATTACACACACAGACACATATGCCAAAATAAAGAAAAAATCAGTAATTTTGACTAATGTAGAGAAGAAAACTGAAATGGCTTTTAGCAACATGAAACTATTATGCAAAATAATCCAAACTTGAAACTTTAAATAGTATATATTTGTAAAAACACTTAAACCTGCACAGGACAAAAAGTGTTACTTTTTGAAACAATTGTCTATTACAATTTCAAATCATTGATTGGGTCACAAAGTACCACAAGACTGGCAAACTGACAAAACACTGCCTACATAAAAATATGAAAAACCTCAGTGAACTGGATGAAAAAATTAAAAGATGGAGTAAGCAGGAAGTGAGTGGAAACTTTATTGGGAAAACTGGTATTCACAATTGTCTTCTTGCCATTGGGAACTGGTTATCTGCTTTTGATACTCATTGAATTTACTGCAAATAAAAAAATTGAGATAGTTCACACCTTTAACATTTTATAAGTATGGTGTTCTTATAATCCTAGTTATGAGTAGGTCACTTCCTACACAAAAGCTATGGTTTGTATTCTTCATGTCTTTGTTTATTGTACGGCAGTCTGCACAACTACAGAAAGACAAAATTAAGACAAAACAGCTAATGTTGACCAGATTTCAGGCATCATAGCACACTTGTGATGTTGGAGAAATAATGACAATGATAATAATTATTTTTTATTTGAAGGACTGGCCTTTTTATTCTGGTGCATAGTGGAATTGATTAGGAAACTTCAGGAGATTGGAGCAGCTATTTTTTTCTTTTATTTATCTGGGTATAATTTTCATCTACTTTCTTCATGAGATTAATTTCCTGGTGTTTAATGAATGTTATCTGATAAACATCCTTTTGAAAATGTATAGTTACAGATATGAGATATGGCTCTGTGGTTATTAGAACTTCCTCTTCTTCCAGTAGACCCAAAATCAGTTTGCAATGCCCATCTCATGTGGCTCACAACCTCCTATGACAATCCAACACCCTCTTATAGGCTCTGTGGTTATACACTGGCATGTGGCATATATTCAGAGGATAGGCACACACACACACACACACACACACACACACACACACACATATGCAAGTAGAAATATTTTTATACAAATTACTGTTGTGAAACTCTATCAATTTCCTTCTACGCACTAGTGCCATAGTCCTCAGAATGTGTTACAGGACATCTTTGTAGTTCATTCATCACTAAGAATTTATCTGTTCTGAGTTCTGTGTTTAGAGCTCTCAGGTTTTTAGAAGTGTGTTAATTTCCAATTTTGAGAGTATTCCAACATTTTGTCTATTACAATTTCAAACTTGATATTCTTAATGTCATGAAATTTCATGTGATTATAGTATTAGTAAATGTATTGATTAAAATAAATAATAGTTTCAATTCTGAATAATGTTTCATAAGAATTGGTGATATATTTGAATTTTGCTGCTAGTATGTGAATTTTTTTGATAGATATCCATTATATCTCCTTAGTAACTTCCAAATCTTCTACTTAGTGGTTGATTTTCTGTATAGTTATTTTTTAAACTATTTAAATACACTTTAAAGTTTCAGGTTACTATTGTATAACTTTGTGTTTCTCATTTCTAGTACATTTGACTAACATTTAAATGCTATTTTTATGTTTATGTCAGCTTGTATGTTCCATGTCTCATCAATATACTCATTTTTGTCAGAAAACTTCATGTTTGTCTTTAGGAATAATATTCTTTGAAAAAATACTTATTTTCATTTTTAGTTATGTGTGTATATTCAGGAGTACATTGATATGGGTGAAGTGCCCGTGGAGATGGAGTTACAGGATGCTGCGATTTGTCCACTACAGGTGTGTGGGTTCTAACTTGGTCCTTCTAAGAGCAGTACATGCTATTAACTGAAGAGTCATTTCTCCATTCTGTATTTTTTTCATGAATGTGTTTTTGCTGATGCTTATATAGATATTTCAATTATCTTCTTATAGATGTTCACATTTTATTTATTTTCAAATTTTTTATTCTTTTTTAACTTTCAAGGCCCTTAGTCATTTTTGAAGATTTATTTCAATTGTTTGTTAACCATATATGTATGTGTTTGTCTCTGTGTGTGTATATACAGAGGAGTACAGGTGTTTCCAGAGTCCTGAAGATGGTGATGGGTCTGGTTATAGAGGTAAAGGCAATTGTGAGTCTTCCAAAATGGAAAAGGTTTTCTGCAAAAGTGCTATATGCTTATCACTGCTGCATCAGCTCTCAGCTCTAACTTCTAAGGCCTTCTTGTGTTTGACTCTAAAATTTATCTTTATTACAGGACTTGATGTTAGAGCTTTAAAGAGATCAAGTTTGTATTCTCTGTCTTTGGGTTTATATTTAAACCTATTCCTGCTATGTGAAGAATTATTGCTGTTGTTTTGTTGTCTTCTGAGCCTTACATATTTTGATTTTTAGTGCTCCTTTATATCATGTTTATTTTAATTGCATAATTTCAATTGTTCATTTTCAATTCTGTCTCTTATATGTTTTCTCTCTCTATCATGTTCTTCTTAAAAACCACAATTATTTTGTTAAATAGTATATATTAGGATAAAATCCATTTAATTTTGATTTAAACTGTATACTGGTCTTCTCATATAATATAATGTTATTCCCTTTTATATTATCAGAGCCATACAAGCTACAATTTTACAGATCATAAACCCATGAACTTATTTTTAATTTCAGTTGATTTAAAATTTAGGTACAGCAAATAGACTAATAAGTTCTAGAGTTTTTATTAATTTTTTTTAAATTGCCATAAGATTCTTTCACTCAGTCATTGTAGTCATTCAAAAATACTACATTCATTTATTGATTGGTTGATTGATTGATTGATTCATTTGATGTGTGTGTGTGTGTGTGTGTGTGTGTGTGTGTGTGTGTAGGCACATGAGTGCTGTGGTGTTTGTGTGCAACAGCATGTATTTGAAGATCAAAGAGCAACCTGTGCAAGTTTGTCTCCTTCCACAGTTTTGATCCTCTCCCCAGAATGGTACTTAGATGGTCAGACTTAGCAGCAAGCATCATATTCGTTAAGCCATCTCTCAATTATTTATATACTTAAGGTTTAGTCTTTGAAAATTTCCTTTGTAGCTAGAATGGTTTCAAATGAATGGATTGTGTTGTCACTGTAGAAAGAATATTGAATTCAGGATTACTGATTCAATCTTAATAATTCTATAGTATCCTTAACTCCCAAAATGACAATGTTTAGAATAGCGTAAAATCAAATTTGGAGAAGAAAACTGGAATCTGTTGAAAGATAGGCACCAAAGATAAACAAAAATGAGTTACTTTTTATTTTCTTAATTATTAGCCACGTATCTTGAAGAAATAAGTGATTTTCTGATAGAGAATTAAAACAGCTATGGGACAATAATTAATAACATGAGAATACTCACATGTAATTGAAAATGAAATATCATGACTTTCATTTATCATACTGGGTATTTAAGTTTAATAAATTTTGTGCTCCTCTCAAAGTTATGAGAGGCTGCCTTCTAAAATCCTGTTGTGTGTGGCTATTTTTCTTTGTGTTCTTATTCCCAGTAGTGGGCAAAAACAGGCAACTGATATTGTTCAAAGCCAACAAGTCAAGCATAAAATAATGAAGGAATGCCAACTTACAATCACACCACTGTCACTGCCAGCACAAATTGATAAAATTTAGATTTGTGAATTAACCTTTCAACAATAATTACCCCATCAGCTTGGATCTCAAGTCATTTGTCATTGGCTGGTAAAAGAGTCCAATCTCCTATTTAGATTTATGGGACTTATTTCAAATATTTAAATGATCTTTATGTTTGTTATATTAGTGAATATTACTCAGAAGTTTTAATAGAAAATGGTCAGTTCTCAGACATAAGGGTAGGAGTGTGGACCTGGGAAGAATAGGAAGGAAGTGTGATCAGGTACATTGAATGAAATTCCTAAATAATACAAATATACTCTTGAAATCAATTCGGTGTTTTCTTAGAAAATTGAGAATAGTTCTACCTCAAGACTCAGCCCTACTATTCTACATGGACACTTGTTCTACTATGTTCTTAGCAGCTTTATTTGTGATACTTGGAAATTAGAAACAACCAGGATGCTCTTCAACTGAAGAATAGATAAAGAAAATGTTATTCGAAGATGGTGCCAAAAGTGAAGGAGGAAGCTCCTGCCCCTCCCAAAGTCGAAGTCAAAGTGAAGGCCTTGAAAGCTAAGAAGGCAGTGATGAAAGGCATCCACAGACACAAAAAGAAGATCCAAATGCCACCCACCTTCTGGCAGCCCAAATATCCTGGAAAGAGTGTGCCCAGGAGAAACAAGCTTGACCACTATGCTATCATCAAATTCCCACTGACCACCGAGTCAGTCATGAAGAAAATAGAGGATAACAACACACTTGTGTTCATTGTGGATGTCAAGGTCAACAAGCACCAGATCAAACAGGCTGTGAAGAAACTCTATGACATTGATGTGGTGAAAGTCAATATACCCTGATAAGGCATGAAGGAGAGAAGGCATATGTTTGCTTGGCTCCTGATTATGATGATCTAGATGTTGCCAACAAGACTGAATCATCTAAACTGAGTCCAGATAGATAATTCTAAATATACACTTTTTTTTTAACCA
>NW_022196904.1:183138615-183140388 GCF_008632895.1 Mastomys coucha | reverse complement strand
ATTTAATGTGGTTCACTTACCCTATAGAATACTACTCAGCTTTTGAAAATAAAAATATCATGAATTTGCAGACAAATGGATGGAACTAGAAAGTATCATCCTGAGTGAGGTAATCCAGATTGAAAAGTATAGGCATGGGACTTCCTCACTTAAAAGTGGATATTAGACATGAAATGAGGCTACCCATGCTACAATCCACAAACCTAAAGAAGATAAATAACAAAGAAAGCCCAAGGGAGGATGCTTGAATCTCACACAGAAGGGGAAATAAAATAGTCATTGGAAGTGGATGGATGGAAGGAACTGTGTGGGAGAGAAGATGGGGAAGAAAGTATGGTGGGTGTGTCAGATGTATAGAAAGCCAGGAAGAGAGGGCCAGGAGATCAAAAGGAAAGTAGGGTTCGTGGTGGCATATCTCTAGGATGTGGTAAAGACTAGAGACCAGGGATGCGGAAGATACAGGAAGTCTATAAGGGTGATTGTAGTTGAGACTCCTGGCAGTCAATGATATGGAGACAGAAGTGGCTACTTCCTCTAGCTAGTCAGGGTTCCCAGTGGAGAAATAAGGACATCAATCTGCTCAAGAGACCTTCTTTCCAAAAATTGTCCTTCCTATAAGAAGTACAAGGACAGTGATGTCTTGGAAACTGAGGGAATGGCCAACCAGTGACTGTCCCAACTTGAGACCCATCCCATGGGCGAGTATCAATGTCTGACACTTAATGATACCTTGTTATACTTGTAGACTGGAGCCTAGCACAACTGTCTTTTGAGAAGCTCCATCTAACAGCTGACTGAAACAAAGGAAGAGACTAACAGCGAAAAATTATAGGGTGCTTCAAAAGTTTTATGGAAGAGTTGAGGGAAGCACTAAGGAACCTAGAGGGGTAATGGACGCCACAATAGAACCAACAAAGTCAACTAACCTGGAACCTTTTTGTGCTCCCAGAGATTGAACCACCAACCAAAGAGCAGCATACAAGGGCTGGACCTAGGGCCCCTTCACATAAGTAGCAGACATGCAACATGGTCTTCATGTATGTCTTTCAGAGGCTAGAGCAAGGGCTTATCACCTCTCTCTGCTACCTGCCTGTGGATCCTGCTCTTACCTGGGCTGTCTTTTCTGGCTTCAGTGAGAGAGGATGTACCTTACCTAGTCCTGCAAGGACTTGAGGTACTGGAGTAGGTTGACTCCCCTGGAGGGACTCCCACCCCTTTCTCAGAGGTGAAAGGAAAGGATATTTTGGTGGGGGGGAGACTGGAAGGAGAAGGGGGCTGTAATCAGGATATAAAGTGAATAAATAAGTCAATTAATGGAAAAATGTTACATTGGGAAAAATGAATTTGTTTTGAAAATATTTGAGTGGAAATAATGTACTTTTTTAGGTTGTAGGTATACCTATGATGGTTTTGGTGTGCTATGGGGGTGATGGGGTCTACGTGGTATTGCTGACACTTCACAGGCTATCATTTGGGACCACTGGTGTGAGGCTAGGTAAACTCCTCTACTGTTTCTAGGTGACTAAGAGCTTACTTACTATCAGTGTGAAACTCCTGACAATGTCCCACTGAGAGGCAATGTTGCTTTGTTTCAATGGTATTACACAAAGAAACTCTGTTGTCTCTCTTCCTATTTTTCATTCTTTTTTAAGTTTGCCTGTGTAGAGAAAACTATATAGTTTTCTACTCTTTGGCTCGCAACACCAGTCCTGTGGGGAGCCGTGAATCTTGAGAGGCATTCGCCATGGCAAGATGGTGCCTACTTCCGCTGTT